>NC_135815.1:68815323-69115323 GCF_964213995.1 Mustelus asterias | reverse complement strand
TTACTCATGAACGACGAGCCCCTGTCGCTATGTATGTAGCAGGGGTACCCGAACAGGGTAAAAAGATCACTGAATGCCTTAATCACTGTGGCAGTCGACGTGTCCACACAGGGAACAACAAACGGGAACCGGGAGTATTCATCTATGATAGTGAGAAAATACACATTCCGGTCCGTTGAGGGAAGGGGGCCCTTAAAATCCACACTCAGCCTCTCGAAGGGGCGAGTGGCCTTCCAGTCTCCCGTTGGCAGGAGGTCCTTCCAAATGCGCTTCATTCCATTCGCTCCCTCCTGTGAACGGCAACCAATGCTACTCCCCACGAGAGGATGTTCTCATTCCCTCGGAAGTCGTCCTCGGGGATCTCTTTACCAGCCTGGTTGACGTACCCAGGACCCGTCCTTCTGCGGCGACATGTGAGGGCCCGCAAGTCCGACCCCTTGGACGTCACTGCAGGCAGCCGAGGTTGATACTGAGGACCCCTGCTGGTCGCTCCTGGTCATCGTCGACCACGATGGCCGCCCCCATGAATCGCACGTGGGTGAGGGCGCCAAGCGTAGCGACTCCTGGTGGTCATCCTCCTCCTCCGCCAGCCACGATGGCGTCGTCCTGGATTCGCACGTGGTCGGACCTCGTGGATACTGCGACGCCGAAGGAGATTGTCTCCGCTCTGGAGGGTCACAGGCTGCACTGCCGTTCTTGGGCTTCGATCTGCAGACTTTCGCGTAGTGCCCCTTTTTACTGCACTGGCTGCAGATCACCGTTTTAGCTGGACACTGATGCCGTGGATGCTTGGCTCCTCCGCAAAAATAGCACCGCTGGCCGCCTGGAGCTGCCGCCGTCGTCGGGTTGATATGGGAGCGCGAGCCCGTGGGGCGAGGAGGGATTTGTGCTGGCTCCTGCCACGTTGTCTCCACGTGGTCTTCGGGGTACAGAGCCAAGCTTTTCGACGCTGCCTCCAGCATCTCAGCCATCTCCATCGCTTGGGTCAGGTTGAGGTTCCCTTTCTCCAATAGCTTAAGCCGGATGTACGAGGACCCTACCCCTGCTACAAACGCATCTCGGGCGAGGTCGTACATGTACTGCTCAGCCGACACAGCTTTGCAGTCGCAGCCCCTGGCAAGCTGCAAGAGCTCATTGGCGTAGTCCTCCATGGTTTCGCCCGACTGCCGACGTCGTGTAGCGAGGAGGTAACGAGCGTGAATCTCGTTGGGTGGTCTCGTGTATCGTTTTTTTCAAGAGCTCGATGGCCCTCGGGTAAGTGGTGGCCGCACGAATCGCGAGATAGACCGTGTCGCTTACCCTCGCGTGGAGGACCTGGAGTCTGTCGTCGTCCGTAGTAACTGCTGCAGAGGCCGCCAGGTAGTCCTCGAAACACTTCAGCCAGTGGTCGAAGGTGTTAGAGGCACCGACCGCACGTGGGTCCAGCGTCAGACGCTCTGGTTTCAGCATTTGCTCCATACTCTCTTTACTGTCGAGAGTTTTGTGTTTGTCAATAAAATTGATGCGCGACAATCAAGCACGAGGTACAAGGCTTCAGCGATTGAAGGCTTTTATTGACAAACAATGGAACTATCTAAACACGAGTACACCATTCCAGACTGGAGGGGTCCCGCCTGAGCAGAGGGTCTTATACCTCTCCCCAGGAGGCGGGGCCCGACCGGGATGTGCCATAACAGCATCCACCACAGGTATATTAATCCCACAGTGTAAACACCCTAACCCAACAACAACATTATAACAACCCCACAGTGTCAACACCCTAACCCAACAGTCACATTGGAATAACCCCACAATGGTAACCAACGATGGTTCACCACAGAGGTCATCATTGAAAAAACTCGTTCTGTGTGAGCATTGCTGCATGGAATAGAGAAGATATAAGCACTCACCTTCTTCAGGTTTGTAAAAGAGACCTCAGATTTACTGAACAGCTTGAGATAACGTTCTTCACTATGGCTATCTACCATCTCAGGAGTATTGATAATTGCCTCCACAATCCCATACTCTTCATATAATTCATCCATATCAATATCAATACAGGCCTTGACTGCATCACAGAATTCTCCGAAAGGTATGGCACTTATTAGGCTCAATTTTGACACTTTGTTATGAAAACTGTTTTCAGAGAAGTCATACCTGTCACTTAAGTACTTTATGACTCTTTCATAGAAAACAATGAAGTCTGCTTCACATTTCTTAGACACATCAGGGTTAAGCTGGCTAAGTTTGGTGTTCACTGCAAAGCCAAAAAAATAGTCCTTTACTCTTCTCTCAAGTTTGCTTTTCAGTTCAGCCATTAGCTTAAATACTGAAATTATGCTGAATGACTTGGCTTCTAGGGCTTCAATAGTGTCTGAGAACAATTTAAGAGTGTGACCGAGGAAGAAGAAATAGATCTCTGACGATTCACAGGCATTTCCTTCATCTCCAAAGCACTTCCACAGTACCTTGTGGCACTCCTCCTCACCTAAACTCTGAAAATAACTTTTTAGGACTTCCCAGCACTTAAGTATTCTGTCAATAGATGGCAAAAGAGAGAGCCATCTTGTCACAACATGCCGTAACACATTAAAATTATCAACATCCACGAATTCACAGAATTCCTTTAACTAAGCTGTTCTTTTAGCTGAGATGCTGAAATGGTTGTACACTTTGAGCACAATATTTTCAACATCAATTTCCAGTTTTCCTGTAGCAAATCTTGTTGCATTGTACAAAATATGGGCCAGACAATTTGCAGCAATAATGTTCTTTTGAGCCATTTTCAGTTTTTGATATCTGTTGTGTTTTCCATAGTTTACACTTGCATTGTCAGCAGTCTATGCAGACACTTTATTCAGATCCAGACCTGATGTCTCTAGTTTGACCAGTAGCTGATTTGTTATGTCCTCTGATGATTCATTGTTATCACTGTAAAAGTCAAGTAACACATGTTGCACTCCCTTCTCAAAATGAAAGTATCTCAGAAGTATTGGGAAGCACTTTGTTGCACCTGTTTGAAGCATCAGTTGCTACTGAAAAGGGCAAGCCATGTTCTTTGATATACTCCACATGCTTTTGTACAGAATACGGTGCTAGAATATTTTCACAGAGCTTTTCCCACATTTAACACCTTTCACTATCAATGAGTCACTGTATATTTCTTTGTCAACTTTTACTCCACAATCAACACTTCTGTATGACTGATGATGCTTCACAGCATGATACACTTTACACAGTTCTGCAGCCAAGATTTTGTTGTCTTGAGTTGATCGAGCTGGGGAGAAAAATGATAACAATGATGACGTACCAGCAGTACGAGTGTTAACTTTATGTTTATCTGTGGTAGCGTGTTGTTCAACTGCACTTTTTCCCTTACTGCCAATCGTCACATCACAACGGCATAGTGTACAAAAAACATGAAAGTCACCTTTTCTGCTTTTAGCAATAAATCCAAATTCTTTGGCCCATTCATGTTTAAATATAGTCTTTCTTTTCGACATTTCTTTAGGGGCTTGAAACAAGAACAAAAAAGTCAACCACTCTCCACTGAGGCCTTGGGCAAAGTGACCCTCTCGGATGTGTTGACGTGACTCGTACACTGCGGCTCATCAGCAGTGTTGACAACGGCAACTACATATAATAAAAATACGTTAACGGTTGTTATAGATTTCAGTTCCCACTGTTTTAAGTATATCTGAGGTAATTTACATAAGTTTTTTAGTCAGACCCAAAAAAGGAGGACAAATTAACGTCCGGCTCAAGGAGGCCCCGGACGGAGGACAGAGTGCTCAAAAGCCGGACTGTCTGGCCTAAAGCTGGATGTCTGGCCTCCCTACCCCCCACCCGGTTCCCCCCATCGGGCCATCCTTGATTGCCCTCTTCCTTCCCTCTCCCAGTGATCCCAATGCAGAGCAGCAGTGGGTTCCCCCCCCCGCCTATTGCCCCCAATAGGCTCCACCCCCCCAATTGTCCCCACTCCCTTGGCAATAGCTGATACCCAGTGGGCAGTACCAAAGTGTCCAATGGTCAGTGCCAGTTTGTTCCTTAGGCAATGCCAGGCCATAAGGCTGGCACTGTCGGACTGGCACTGCCTGAGGTGCACCTCCCTTACCCCCAACCTCCCAGGGGGGCCTCTTCCCTCCAGTGGGGTCGGGCCCTGTTAGTGGGGAGCAGGAGTAAATCCTGATGGAGTGAACAACTCCCGGCCAGGGGGTGGTGGGGGTGGGGGAAGATGTTAGCAGGCCCAGGGACTTCAGTGCCAGGCCCACTAATCAGATGGAAATTGCAAATTCAATATTCGGTGTGGAGCTGATGACACTGAAAAACCTGGTTCCGGAGACGTGCAGAGGCCGTGGTCCCCAGCGGAAAGCCCTCGAAACGGCCCCCACTGATGTCCTCTGGCCCGCTGCACTACTTAAGCAGCACAGTGGACTGGGAGAATTGCCCCCCCCCCCAATGTGTGTCCCTTCAAAAAAAAGCTGAAGAAATTCAACCTGGCAAATTACCACCTCACCAGTCTACTCTTGATCATCAGTAAAGTGATGGAAGGAGTCATCAACAGTACTAGCAACTGGCACTTACTCAGCAATAATCTGCTCACTGATGCTCAGTTTGTGTTCTGTCAGGGTCACTCAGCTCCTGACATAATTACAGCCTTAGTTCAAACATGAACAAAAGAGCTGAATACCAGAGGTGAGAATGACTGCCCTTGGCATCAAGGCAGCCTTTAACTGAATGTGGCACCAAGGAATCCTAGCAAGAATGGAGTCAATGAGAATTAGAAGAGGAAAGCTACCCATTGCTTGAAGTCATGCCTGTCACAAAGGAAGTTTGTGGTTGTTGGAGGTCAATCATCTCAATGTTAGAACGTTATTGCAGGAGTTCCTCGGTAAAGTCCACGGCCCAACGATCTTCAGCTGCTTGATCAATGACCTCCCCTCCATCATAAGGTCAGAAGTGGGGATGTTCACTGATGACTGCATGACGATCAGTGCTTTTAGCATTCTCATCCAAACTTCTGTCAAAAAGCACGCATACTCTGGAGTGGGGAATTCAAAAGATTGACCACTCTCTGATTGAAGAGATTTCTCCTGATCTCACTCCAAAATGGCCTGCTTCTTATTCTGAGACCCTGTTTGTAGATTCCACCACCCCTCCCCCGCAGCCAAGGTAAACGTTCTTCCTGCAACTACTTTGTCCAGCCCTGCAAGAATTTTGTCTGTTTGAATGAGATCACCTCCCATTTTTCTAAACTCCAGAGAACAAAGGCCCAGTCTATTAATCTTTCTCATAGGACAATTCTGCCATCCCAGAGATTAGTCTGGTGAACCTTTGTTGCACTCCCTCTATGGCAATAGTATATTTCTCTTTCTGTAAGGAGGCCAAAGCTGTACATAATATTCCAGATGTGGTCCCACCAAGGCTCTATAAAATTGCAGTAAGACATCTTTCCTCCTATACTCAAATAAACGACATACAATTTGCCTTTTTAATTGACTTTAATGAATCTTCGATTCATTATTAGTTTTCCTGAGTGAAGGCTTACTCAAAATAATTATTGAAGGGCTACCATTTTTTAATTTTCAGGTTTGTGTGCATCCCCCTTAAAGGGGCCATGCCAATGGTAGCGTGGCCCCTTTAAGGGGGAGGCTCACAAACCTGGACCAATCGCAGTGGAAAGCACAGGTCCGGGAATGGACTGTCCCTCAGTTGGATACCGGAAATTGGAGAGTAAAGTTACATTCATCATTCTGCTCTGTATATACTTTGTTTCACAATAAACTACTTTGTTTAGTTTTCTCTTGCCGAGTTGTTGTTGTGCCTCACGGTGATTACATTTGGCGATGCGGTAAAACACAATTCCAGTTACCATTGACCGAAAATCAAGAAGGAGGTCCTGGCATCGAATTTCTCTATAAAACCCTGCTGCAGCAAGTTGCAAGTGAAACACCATTGCCCCTCACTGGGAAGTTAGACCCTTTTGACCCAGACACCGAACAGTGGGTTCAGTATATTGAGAGACTCCATTATTTCTTCACCACAAATTAAATCATCGGGGAGGAGAAACAGAAAGTCATTCTGCTTATAGTATGCAGGTCCCAGACCTATAGGTTTAATGTCCCTTGAGGCTTGCCAGCTACAGATTCTTTTGAGCAGATGGTTAAAGACTTTGGGGGCGATTCCCCCAAAAATATTCTAAGTGTCGAATTTGTGTAAAAACTGGAGTAAATCATGTTGGTTTTTTCAGCAGGAGTTTAAAAATGAATCTCCCACACAACACTCCTGGCGGTGGCGGGCGGGGGGGGGGGGGGGCGGTGGTGGCGGGGGGGAGAGGCTAGCGGGCCCGGAGACTTCAGTCTCGGGCTCACTTATGATATTTAAATTGTATTAAAATAATTATAATAATTTATGCAGTTCTGCGCCAATTTCTGGCACAGAGCTGATGGCGCTGGAAATCCGGCGGCCAGAGACTCATGGAGACCATGGCACCCAGCGGAGAGGCCGCTAAACGGTCTCCACTCGAGTCTCCCGGCCTGCTTTACTGTCCCCATTGGTAAAAGACCAGTAACATCCCAGACCATCCATCATCATGCAGCTTTATAAATTGAATTCTGTTGTAAGGGACCCGGGGAGACGATTGCTGCATTTGTGACGGTGCCTAAGGCAATTAGTGGAGCAGTGCGAATTTGGGTCATCGCTGAGCGATATGCTGCAAGACAGATTAGTTTGTGGCATGAATAATTTAAATTTTCAGAAGGCGTTGCTAGCAGAAACTGAGATTTCCTTAGCTAAAGCCATGGAAATAGTTCAGGCAACAGAGAATGCTGAGAGAGGCACTTACGAGTTACAGTGCACGCAGACAGGTGAGGTAGACCAGCTATGACAGGAAGCTGTTGCAAATTGTGCTGCCAGAGTTGAGGGTGTAGATAACAAAGAGCAGAATGCTACTGAACAACATGGGGTCAGAATAAGAAAAAAAGGCTCAGCAACCCAAAAATACAGAAGAATGCTATAGAAGCAGGGGAGAGAACTCACAGGAAAAATGTAGGTTTAAAGATTTTGGGGCCAATCTTATTGGCTTGTCCTGCCAGTCGATCGACGTGGTGAACCGGTAAGTTCAGCCGGGAGGTGAAAAATCAGGATTGCACTCAGGTTTTTACCTCTTGCGATCCTTCCAGCCGTGGTTTTCTATTTATTGCGATGCACATTCCGAGTGGTTCGATATGGACTGGAGAGTGGCGAATGTTGTTCCTCTGTTTAAGAAAGGGAATAGAAATGACCCTGGTAATTATAGACCGGTTAGTCTTACTTCGGTGGTTGGTAAATTCATGGAAAAGGTCCTTAGGGATGGGTTTTACGACCATTTAGAAAGATGCGGATTAATCCGGGATAGTCAGCACGGATTCGTGAAGGGCAAGTCGTGCCTCACAAATTTGATTGAATTTTTTGAGGAGGTAACTCAATGTGTTGATGAAGGTAGGGCAGTTGATGTCATATACATGGATTTTAGTAAGGCGTTTGATAAGGTCCCCCATGATCGGCTTATGATGAAAGTGAGGAGGTGTGGGATAGAGGGAAAGTTGGCCGATTGGATAGGTAACTGGCTGTCTGATCGAAGACAGAGGGTGGTGGTGGATGGAAAATTTTCGGATTGGAGGCAGGTTGCTAGCGGAGTGCCACAGGGATCAGTGCTTGGTCCTCTGCTCTTTGTGATTTTTATTAATGACTTAGCGGAGGGGGCTGAAGGGTGGATCAGTAAATTTGCTGACGACACCAAGATTGGTGGAGTAGTGGATGAGGTGGAGGGCTGTTGTAGGCTGCAAAGAGACATAGATAGGATGCAAAGCTGGGCTGAAAAATGGCAAATGGAGTTTAACCCTGATAAATGTGAGGTGATTCATTTTGGTAGGACTAATTTAAATGTGGATTACAGGGTCAAAGTAAGGGTTCTGAAGACTGTGGAGGAACAGAGAGATCTTGGGGTCCATATCCACAGATCTCTAAAGGTTGCCACTCAAGTGGATAAAGCTGTGAAGAAGGCCTATAGTGTGTTAGCTTTTATTAACAGGGGGTTGGAGTTTAAGAGCCGTGGGGTTATGCTGCAACTGTACAGGACCTTGGTGAGACCACATTTGGGCTGTTCTCTCTGGAGCGGAGGAGGCTGAGGGGAGACTTAATAGAGGTTTATAAAATGATGAAGGGGATAGATAGAGTGAACGTTCAAAGACTATTTCCTCGGGTGGATGGAGCTATTACAAGGGGGCATAACTATAGGGTTCATGGTGGGAGATATAGGAAGGATATCAGAGGTAGGTTCTTTACGCAGAGAGTGGTTGGGGTGTGGAATGGACTGCCTGCAGTGATAGTGGAGTCAGACACTTTAGGAACATTTAAGCGTTTATTGGATAGGCACATGGAGCACACCAGGATGATAGGGAGTGGGATAGCTTGATCTTGGTTTCAGATAAACTTCGGCACAACATCGTGGGCCGAAGGGCCTGTTCTGTGCTGTACTGTTCTATGTTCTATGATATCCACAACATGAAATCAACAACATTGTCAGCAATGGTTGAGAAGCTTTGACAAACCTTCGCTACACATGGCCTGAGTCTCCGATAACAGGACTGCTTTTACGGAGGAGGAATTTCAGTATTTTATGTGCACTAAATTGCAATAAATTAGAATACAAAACATGCATACTCCAACCTACCACCCAGCCTCGAATGGCTCAGCAGAGAGAGCTATTCAGACCTTCAAGTCAGCAATAAAAAAACAGCTGTCCACACATTTGCGATTAAAGCTCGCTAGATTCCTCCTCACATATGGAAGGACACCACACACTACAGTTATAACCCCTGCAGAACTATTGATGGGAAGGTGCCTCCAGATGAGGCTTAACTTAGTATTCCTCAATTTAGCAGGGAGGATGGAGGCAAAACATGATGCATAAAAGTATCCCGATTCTGTTAAAGGTGATAGATCCTTTGAGGTGAATGACTTAGTATACATCCAAAACTTTACTCCAGATTGGGTACCTGGAAAGATCCTACCTTAAAGAGACACTGTGTCAAACCTGAGACCTCCAAGGGAGAAAACTCAAGGAGCACGTAGAGCACATAGGAAGAGAGAAACTAACAACAGTACAAGTGAGCAGTTTGTTCCTGCGGCATTCCTCCAATGGTGCCATGTTCAGTATGACCGGTTACTCTAAAGGAAAGATCCTGTGTTGTTCCAGTGGGAAGTGGAGAGGATATCTGCACTAGTGCACCTTCTGACACTGAAAGACACCTAACTGCTGCTCAAGACATCATTACCTCAACTGAGGAAGAACCTGCCAGAGAACTGAGGTGTTCTCAGAGAATTCAGAAGTCTCTATATAGACTGACCTTGTGAGAGACTGTACCGTTTGACCCCCTTTTACATTGTCTATTGCTGTAAATAGTTATCTGTGTGCAAACAGAGTTAATAAGGAACTAAAGATACAGGTAAAATACTGCGGATGCTGGAATCTGAAACAAACACAGAAAACACTGGAGAAATTCAGCAGGTCTGACTTTTGCAGTGGAGGTGTGTGGTGAACCATTGTTGGTTACCACCAGGACTGCTGAGCCATGGTTTGGCCAGCACTATGAGTCTGTAGATATGTTACTGTTGGGGTTAGGGTTGGGCTGTTCTACCTGGTAATATAGTCCTATGGTACACTCCAGTTGGCTCCGCCTTCCGGGAGAGGTATAAAGGTCACTGCTCTGCCTGGTGACCCTTTAGTCTGGGATTGTATATTGTATATAGTAGCTCCGTTATTGTTGGTAATAAAAGCCTTTATTTCCCGGGTACATCCAGTGTGATTTATCGCGCATCAATTTTATTACCAACAAATTTTTTTTTTTGACAAAAGCAAAAGAAAACCATGGAGCAAATGCTGAAACCCGAGTGGCTTACGTTGGATCCACGTGCGGCGGGAGCGTCGAACACTTTCGACCATTGGTTGAAGTGTTTCCAAGATTACCTCGACGCCTCCACAGCGGTTCAAAACGACGCCGACAGTCTGCGGGTCCTCCACGCGAGGGTAAGCGACACTGTATACTTAGCGATCTGTGAGGCCCAAGACTACAAAGGGGCCATCGAGCTTCTCAAAAAGCGATACAACAAACCACCGAATGAGATCCATGCTCGACACCTTCTAGCCACTCGACGGCGGCAGCCCGGCGAAACGACAGAACAGTACCTGTGCGAGCTTCAGCAGCTAGCCAGAGCCTGCAACTGCAAGCCAGTGTCGGCGGCCCAGTACATGAGCGACCTAGTTTGAGATGCGTTCGTGGCGGGAATCGGCTCGTCGTACATTCGCCTTCGGCTGCTAGAGCAAGGTAACCTCGACCTCACTAAAAATGTAGAATTAGCTGACGCTCTAGAAATGGCCTCCAAAAGTCTGGAGATGTACCCCGACGACCGCGTGGGGACATTGTGGCAGGTGCAGCCGCAGACTCCACTTCATTCAGCGGGATCGAAAAACTGCGCGATTGTGTTTCCAGCCTCGGACCTGACGACGGCAGCAGCTCCAGGAGGCCCGCGGTGTTACTTCTGTGGGGGGGGGTGAAACACCCTCGGCAGCGATGTCCAGCTAAAGCGGTATTGTGCTCCGCCTGTGGCAAGAAGGGGCATTATTCCAAAGTCTGCAGGACCAAACCACCCTCCAAACATAGCAGTGCGGCGTGTGATTCCCCGGAGCCGGTCTCCCTGTCTTCAGCGTCTTCAAGGTCTTCCACCACGTGCGATTCCAGAGCGTCGCCATTCCTAACGACGGAGTCGCAAGACACGTGCGACCTGCAGGGGCCGCCGTTTTTGGTGACATCGACCACGTGCGACCTATGGGGGCAGCCATTTTGGTCGGCAGCGACCGCAAATGACCAGCAGGGGCCGTCATCAACCAGCTCAGCTGCTTGCAGTTGCACCCACGATCCAACGGTGGCGTCAATCATCCTGGACCAGGCCAAGCCTCACAGACTCGACAAGTCCATGATGGACATACAGGTAAACGGACGCCAGATTTATTGTTTGTTTAACAGTAGAAGTACGGAGAGCTTCATTCACCCTGACACCGTGAAGCGGTGCGGTCTCCAGATTCGGACTGTCAAGCAGACAATTTCGATGGCGTCAAGGTCCCGGTCTGTCACCGTGCTAGGGAGCTGCATGGTCAACCTGACGGTGCAGGGCACGGTTTACGAGAGCTTCAGGCTCCTTGTGTTATCGCACCTTTGCGCGCCGATACTCCTAGGACTAGATTTTATGGCCTACCTGAAGAGTGTAACCCTGCAGTACGATGGGCCACTCCCTCCGCTTTCAGTGGCAGCACTGCAGCCTCTAAATTGCCCAACGCGCTCCACATGTAGCCTCCCGACGCTCAGGATTACCCCACCCTCCCTATTCCAGAATCTCGTGCCAGGCTGCAAGCCCATCGCAACAAAGAGCAGGCGTTACAGCGCTGAGGATCGGATCTTCATTCGATCTGAAGTTCAGCGGCTCCTCAAGGAGGGGGTCATCCAACCTAGCGCTAGTCCATGGAGAGCGCAAGTAGTGGTGGTTAAGAATGGGAACAAACCCCGGATGGTCATAGACTATAGTCAGACCATTATTAGATACACGCAGCTGGGTGCGTATCCCCTCCCGTGCATATCTGACATGGTCAATCAGATTGCGCAGTACCGGGTGTTCTCCACCATTGACTTGAAGTCTGCTTACCACCAGCTCCCCATTCGTCCAGAGGACCGAAAATACACGGCCTTTGAGGCGGATGGTCGTTTGTACCGCTGGAGGCCTGTGACTAGTGGTGTACCGCAGGGCTCTGTATTGGGACCTCTGCTGTTTGTGATTTATATAAATGATCTGGAAGAAGGAGTAACTGGGGTGATCAGTAAGTTTGCGGACGACACAAAACTGGCAGGACTTGCAGATAGTGAGGAACATTGTCAGAGGCTACAGAAGGATATAGATAGGCTGGAAATTTGGGCAAGGAAATGGCAGATGGAGTTCAATCCTGATAAATGCGAAGTGATGCATTTTGGTGGGAATAATGTAAGGAGGAGCTACACGATAAATGGAAGAACCATAAAGGGTGTAGAGACGCAGAGGGACCTGGGTGTGCAAGTCCACAGATCTTTGAAGGTGACGTCACAGGTGGAGAAGGTGGTGAAGAAGGCATATGGCATGCTTGCCTTTATAGGACGGGGCATAGAGTATAAAAGTTGGGGTCTGATGTTGCAGATGTATAGAACGTTGGTTCGGCCGCATTTGGAATACTGCGTCCAGTTCTGGTCGCCACACTACCAGAAGGACGTGGAGGCTTTGGAGAGAGTACAGAGGAGGTTTACCAGGATGTTGCCTGGTATGGAGGGGCTTGGTTATGAGGAGAGATTGGGGAAACTGGGGTTGTTCTCCTTGGAAAGACGGAGGATGAGGGGAGACTTAATAGAGGTGTATAAAATTATGAAAGGCATAGATAGGGTGAACGGTGGGAAGCTTTTCCCCGGGTCGGTGGTGACGTTCACGAGGGGTCATAGGTTCAAGGTGAAGGGGGGGAGGTTTAACACAGATATCAGAAGGACATATTTCACACAGAGGGTCGTGGGGGCCTGGAATGTGTTGCCGGGCAAGGTGGTGGAGGCGGACACACTGGGAACGTTTAAGACTTATCTAGACAGCTATATGAACGGAGTGGGAATGGAGGGATACAAAAGAGTGGTCTAGTTTGGACCAGGGAGCGGCGCGGGCTAATTGTTCCTTGTTTCTCGTGGAAGTGGAAATGACTAGGGTTGGGAAGCATTTTCCGATCAGGGCCATTGTGATCTCCTGGACTCGTTTCGATCGCCTCAGGGGGTCGGAGAGGAATTTCCCAGATTTTTTTTCCCCATATTGGCCCTGGGGTTTTTCACTCTGGGTTTTCGCCTCTCCCTGGAGATCACATGGTCTAAAAGGGGGGGGTGGGGGTGAGTTAATAGGTTGTAATGAACAAAGCATCGTAGCTGTGGGGGACAGCTCGGTGGATAGGATATTGGTATGTAGATAGGCTGGAAAATTGGGCGGGGATCCTGGATTCAGGATTCAATCCTGGACCGGGGAGCAGCGCGGGCTTGGAGGGCCGAAGGGCCTGTTCCTGTGCTGTTTTGTTCTTTGTTCTTTGTACCATTTTTTAAGGGTTCCCTTTGGTGTCACGAATGGGGTCTCGGTCTTCCAGCGTGCTATGGACCGAATGGTGGACCAGAACGGGCTGCGGGCTACCTTCCCGTACCTAGATAACGTCACCATCTGTGGCCACGACCAGCAGGACCACGATGCCAACCTTCTTAGATTCTTACGCACTGCATCTCGCCTGAATCTGACCTACAACAGGGAGAAGTGTGTGTTTCGCAAGCGCCGCCTAGCTATCCTCGGATACGTGGTGGAAAACGGGGTCCTCGGCCCTGATCCAGACCGTATGTGTCCCCTCCTCGAACTTCCCCTGCCCACGAGGGTCAAAGCACTGAGAAGATGCTTAGGCTTCTTCTCATACTATGCACAGTGGGTTCCCAATTACGCGGACAAAGCCCGTCCGCTCATCAAGTCTACCTCCTTTCCCCTAACAACAGAGGCTCGCTTAGCCTTTGCAGGAATAAAAGCCGACATCGCGAAAGCCACAATGCACGCTATTGATGAGTCCATCCCCTTCCAGGTGGAGAGTGATGCATCTGATTTCGCCCTGGCCGCCACACTTAACCAGGCGGGCAGGCCCGTCGCCTTTTTCTCTCGCACCCTCCAAGGCCCTGAAATTCGGCATTCTGCAGTGGAAAAAGAGGCCCAGGCCATTGTGGAGGCCGTTCGGCATTGGCGCCATTACTTGGCGGGAAAACGGTTCACCCTGCTCACGGACCAGCGGTCCGTGGCGTTCATGTTCAACAACACGTTACGGGGTAAGATCAAGAATGATAAAATCTTGAGGTGGAGAATCGAACTCTCCACCTACAATTATGATATCATGAACCGTCCAGGGAAGCTCAACGAGCCCTCGGACGCCCTGTCGCGTGGAACATGCGCTAGTGTGCAGGAGAATCGATTGCAGGCTCTCCACAATGACCTCTGCCATCCGGGGGTCACTCGGCTCTTCCATTTTATAAAGGCCCGAAATCTACCCTACTCGGTGGAGGATGTCAGGTCCATAACTCGAAGCTGCCAGGTATGTGCTGAATGCAAACCACACTTCGACCGACCTGACAGGGCACACCTCATTAAGGCCACTCGTCCTTTTGAAAGACTGAGTGTGGACTTCAAGGGCCCCCTTCCCTCGACAGATCGGAATGTGTACTTCCTCAATGTGATTGACGAGTACTCACGATTCCCTTTTGTCATTCCCTGTTCTGATATGACCGCTGCCACGGTTATCAAAGCATTACGGGATCTTTTCACTCTGTTCGGTTACCCCTGTTATATCCACAGTGATAGGGGCTCGTCGTTCATGAGCGACGACTTGAGGTAATACCTGCTCTTAAATGGGATTGCCTCTAGTAGAACCACGAGCTACAATCCTAGGGGTAACGGGCAGGTTGAACGAGAGAATGCTACAGTCTGGAAGGCTGTCTTACTGGCGTTGAGGTCTAAAGGTCTTCCAGTCTCCCGTTGGCATCTCCCTGATGCGCTCCATTCCATCCGCTCACTCCTGTGTACGGCAACCAACGTTACTCCTCATGAGAGAATGTTTTCATTCCCTAGGAAGTCTTCCTCTGGGAAGACTTGGTTGACGTACTCAGGACCTGTCCTCCTGCGGCGGCATGTTAGGACCCGCAAGTCCGACCCTTTGGTTGAACAGGTCCATCTCCTCCACGCCAACCCTCAATATGCCTATGTGGCATATCCTGACGGGCGAGAGGACACGGTCTCGATTCGAGATCTGGCGCCAGCAGGGGGCTTGGAAACCCCAGTCGCTCCCACACCCCCAGTTAGGGACCCCCCGACCATTATCTCTTCTCCTGACACGGCGCGGGCAGTATCGGGACCACCACTTAACCCTCTTACTCCCGTGTACAGCTTGCCTGAGTCCAGGAGATTGTCGCCACCTCGAGGCTTGCTCGAGTCCAGCGGATTGCCACCACCTCGTGGTCTACCGGCTCGTGAGGAATTGGAGGAGCTACTGGACACCGCCTTGGAGAGAAGGTCACCGCGATTGCCTGAACCGGCGTCATCGCCAGTGTTGAGGAGGTCACAGAGACGGTGTGGTCCCCCAAAACGATTGAACTTCTAGACAGATGAACAGTTGTTCTGTTTTGTGCCCCGCCAAAATCCAGCCAAAAGCATGAAGCAGCACCGATGCAGTCATTGAGACCTGCTGAGTTTCTCCAGCATTTCCTGTTTTTGTTAATAAAGAACATGAGGGGTTGAGGGGAAGGGGGGGGCGGGGGTGGTGAAGGGGGGTGGGGGGATGATCTGGTAGCTTGGCCCCTTTACAGAGTGTGAATAATCACAGGTCACATGGCCTGGTGGGCCAATCGCAGCAGTATGTGTGACCATCTCTGGCCAATTGTGCCAGAGAACGTGGGTCCAGGAGTGGACTGTCCCCCAGTTGGAGCCTGGGAGTTGGAGAGTAAAGTCACATTCATCATTCTGCTCTGTGTATAGCTTGTCTTACAATAAATAACTTAATTTAGTTTTTACCTGCCAAGTTGTTATTTCTTGTAACTATTATCTACCAATATTTGTTCTTAAAGTATCAAGTCCCCCCACTATCCTTTCCTTCTAATGTAATTGTAAAAACGTTTTGCATTCATCTTGATGCAGGAATGGGACTAGCTAAAAGAGACTGACTGTTGCAGAGATCTAGCAGTGACTCAATGGGCTGAAAGGCCTCCATCTATGTTACACAATTCTGTCAATAGCCTTAAGTTTAAGCTGCTCTCAGAATTCATTTCGCAGTGTCCCCAACGTGCTGCCCCCAAAACTGTTCCATTAACAATGTGTTACCCAGCAGTTTAACATCACCTCAAAGGAATAATTCCCTGATGAAGTGAACTTTGTGCTTAAACAGTTTCTACACAGTATGGAATCCCTACAGTGCAGAAGGAAGCCATTCAATCCACTGAGTCTGCAACAACTCTCCGACAGAACATCTTACCTAACTCCACAACCCCATATATTTAACCCTTTAATTCCCCTAACCTACACATCCTGGAGGATACTAAGGGACAACTTATCAGAGCCAATTAACCGAACCTGCACATCTTTGGGCTGTGGGAGGAAACCAGAGCACCCGAAGGAAACCCACGCAGACATAAGGAGAACATGCGAACTCCACAGAGTCACCCAAGGCACAAATTGAATCTGGGTCCCTGGCGCTGTGAGGCAGCAGTGCCAAACACTGGGTCACTATGCCACCCACTATGCCACTGTGCTACCATTAGTCGAGGTTCCTTGCCATCTGCTGTGACTTTGGAAAGCTATTGGGAGAGTGACTGTACATGAGGAGACCCACTCCTTGGAGTCACAAATTTGGGCATGGAATGAGGAGAATATTTTTATGCAGCAAGTTATTTTAATCTGGAGAGCTGGAGAGGATGGCAGAAACAGATTCAATTGTGACTTTCCCAAGCAATTAAAATAAGGTATTTAAAGGGGAGGAAATAGTATGGCTATAGGTTCAGGGCAAGGAAATGGCACCAACTGGATAGCTTTCAAAGAGCCAACATGGGCACAATGGGTCAAATGGCCTTCTTCTATGCAGCAATACTCCATCATTGGAAACAACATTGCCCAGGAAACATTATCCTGGCTAGAGCGATTTTTGTGTGGAAAAGATTTATTCACAGTACTGAGAATGAACAACATTAAAACATTCCCCCTTCATTTTATACCAGTTAAAGAATGAATATAAGGTTAATTAAAAGCTGACAGTGATGTCGTGAAATGAATAAAAAATGCTGAGCTTCATTTTTAATTTTGACACACTGAAGTTTGTCCCTTTTTTGTAGAATTAATTCAGACAGCACACATATTAATCATTACTATTTGTGTTTATACCTTAAAACTATATTAAATTAAATGATACATAATTCAGCTTAGTTTAAATCACACAAATGGAAATTGCATATTAAAATTAATACTTGATGATCTGTGCAATAAGCTGAATTACTATCCCACAACAATTTAAGGCAGTCCAGCTTCAGAACATTTCAATGTATCCACATCTCATTGCTGATAATGACAATGTGCTTGTCATTTCTCAGTGAAGCGACAGCCCTGGAGAACAGAACAAAATATTTTTCTATCCATTTTGTACAGGGTGTTTTTTTTGCAACAGTCCATTATTATCCTTTGCTAAAACTACAGTGCAGTGCCATGGTTTGAGGGTTCCGCCCTACATTTCCAGCCGGATGACATGACGGGAATTCACATCCAATTTAGCACTCGGAAGCTCATTAATTATGCAGTTTCTCGTTGAATCACATGGCAACTCGGAAACTGATTCATCACCTGGCCATCACCTAATGGGCTCAAAGATCTGTGCGCCATATTTAAATGCCGCCCTCAATTTCTCTAACTTAGCTTTCAGAAAAAAAATTGAAATGGCTGTGTCAAAGAGCCACCTTGAGATTCAACACTGACTTCCAAGAGGCGCCTATCAATGGTGTGCGGCATTTCCCTTGCCCCAGGGATGACTCGTGCAAGTCTGTGTTGAATCGCACAATTGTCATGAAATGTCCTGATGCACAAATTCCATCCCCAGCTCTTCCTGGGGAGGGCTCAGCAGACACAGCAGGGATGCGTGCTTCCCAACCTGATCACATTCCATCCATTTGCCTTCATCCAGGCCAAGCTGGCCCACAAGAGGGAGGGATTCCAGACCGGAGGAAGGAGGACAGAAGCTGACAGAATTAGAAGAGGGTTTAATTTCAAGCATCCCTGATTTCCCCTCTCACCACCCATCCGTCAACAGAAGGATGCATTTTTGATTTTTGATTTCCCCCTTTATAAGTGGTGGTTTATTTCTCACAATGTTTAATTTTTGGAGTGATCCAATCTTCTATTAATAACCCTATAGCAAACTCGAGTTAAAATCAGAGTTTATTTTACGCGCACTCGAATGCAAGCAGAGGGTTTAAAACAGGGTTTTTACATTAATTGACAAAGGGATAAGGGAAAGGAAGAGGTACAGGGCAAAGAACACAGCCGAGGTCTGGACCCTTCTGAAGCGCTATCCATTAGGCAAAAGACTACTTGTGTGCCAATACAACTGTAGGCTTTTATTCATTACAGAACTAGGAGCATATCCTAACAGATAACCGACCCGAACTGAACAAGGGGGAGGAAACAGCCACCTTTATACTAGGTGACAAGGGGAGGAGCCGGCAGGGGATGTATCCAGGCATGACAAACACAACAACGGTGGTCCAGACAGGACAAAGGCGCAACTGTAGTCCACCACATTCACCCATCCTTTAAAAAAAAACAGGGTGAAGCAGAAACAATGTCACAAGTTCAGACGATCTGGTGGCTTGATCCGCCGTTGCGATCGTCGTAGTGCAGGTCGCAGAGTCGTCCGAGCAGGGAGCGATGTCAGCCCAGGCTCCAGGCACTGAGCGTCGAGAGGAGGCGCCAGGTGGTGTGAGGCGGACCCATCCGTCATCCCGTCCAGTAGTCGGGTACTGCGTGGCGACGGCACCGGCGACTCAAGCGAGCTGTACATAGGGGTGAGAGAAGTGAGCTGTGGCCCTGGTGGGTATGGAGAACAGAGGGAACTGGGGCTGGGTGGAGGGATGTAGTGAGCTCTGGGCATACAATATAGGAGACTGGGACTGAAGGGGGGAGGGGCGTAGCGGTCCCTGGGCGTACAACACAAGGGACTGGGACAGTGGGGCGGAGGGACGTTGTGGTCTCAGGGGTACCTCCGGGTGCCAAGTCACGGACAGAGACTGTATCCTCCCGCCCATCAGGGTACGCCACATAAGCGTACTGAGGATTAGCATGTAGCAATTGGACCCTCTCGACCTCCGTTGTTTAAAAAAGGTTCCAAAAGTAATCCAGGAGATTATAGGCCAGTAAGTTTGACGTTGGTGGTGGGCAAGTTATTGGAAGGTGTGATAAGGGATAGGATCTACAAATATTTGGATAGACAGGGACTTATTAGGGAGAGTCAACATGGCTTTGTGCGTCGTAGGTCATGTTTGACCAATCTATTAGAGTTTTTCAAGGAGGTTACCAGGAAAGTGGATGAAGGGAAGGTGGTGGATGTTGTCTACCTGGATTTCAGCAAGGCCTTTGACAAGGTCCCTCATGGGAGGTTAGTTAGGAAGGTTCAGTCGCTGGGTATACATGGGGAGGTAGTAAATTGGATTAGTCACTGGCTCAATGGAAGAAGCCAGAGAGTGGTTGTGGAGGATTGCTTCTCTGAGTGGAGGCCTGTGACTAGTGGTGTGCCGCAGGGTCCATTGTTGGGTCCATTGTTGGGTCCATTGTTGTTTGTCATCTATATCAATGATCTGGATGATAATGTGGTAAATTGGATCAGCAAGTTTGCTGATGATACAAAGATTGGAGGTGTAGTGGACAGTGAGGAAGGTTTTCAAAGCTTGCAGAGGGATTTGGACCAACTAGAAAAATGGGCTGAAAAATGGCAAATGGGATTTAACGCAGACAAGCGTGAGATATTGCACTTTGGAAGGACAAACCAAAGAAGAACGTACAGGGTAAATGGTAGGAGTCTGAAGAGTGCAGTTGAACAGAGGGATCTGGGAATACAGGTACAGAATTCCCTAAAAGTGACATCACAGGTGGATAGGGTCGTAAAGAGTGCCTTTGGTACATTGGCCTTTATAAATCGGATTATCGAGTATAAAAGTTGGAGTATTATGGTAAGGTTATATAAGGCATTGGTAAGGCCGAATTTGGAGTATTGTGTACAGTTTTGGTCACCTAGTTACAGGAAGGATGTAAATAAGGTTGAAAGAGTGCAGAGAAGGTTCACAAGGATGTTGCCGGGACTTGAGAAGCTGAGTTACAGAGAGAGATTGAATAGGTTGGGACTTTATTCCCTGGAGCGTAGAAGATTGAGGGGAGGTTTGATAGAGGTGTATAAGATTTTGATGGGTATAGATAGAGTGAATGCAAGCAGGCTTTTTCCGCTGAGGCTAGGGGAGAAAAAAACCAGAGGGCATGGGTTAAGGGTGAAAGGAGAAAAGTTTAAAGGGAATATTAGAGGGGGCTTCTTCACGCAGAGAGTGGTGGGAGTGTGGAATGAGCTGCCGGATAAAGTGGTAAATGCAGGGTCACTTTTAACATTTAAGAAAAACTTGGACGAGTTCATGGATGAGAGGGATGTGGAGGGATATGGTCCAAGTGCAGGTCAGTGGGACTAGGCAAAAAATGGTTCGGCACAGACAAGAAGGGCCAAAAGGCCTGTTTCTGAGGCTGTAATTTTCTATGGTTCTATGGTTCTAAGGGGTCTGCCTGATGGGTCCGGACATGCTTCCGAAGCAGAACGGGCCCAGGGTATATCAGCCAAGCTGGGAGCGAGGTACCCGAGGAGGACTTTCTGGGGAAAGTGAACATCCGCTCGTGAGGGGTCGTATTGGTCGTTGTACACAAGACTGACCTAAGTGAATGTAGTGCATCCGGGAGGACGTCTTGCCAACGGCTGACTGGAAGGCCCCTGGACTGTAACGCTAATAGAACAGCCTTCCAGACAGTTGCGTTCTCCCGCTCTACTTGACCATTACCCCTGGGGTTATAGCTAGTGGTGCGGCTGGAGGCAATGCCTTTGGCGAGCAGGTACTACCTCAGCTCGTCACTCATGAATGAGGACCCACGGTCGCTATGAATATAGGATGGAAAACCGAACAGGGTGAAGAGCGTGTTCAGGGTCCGAATCACCGTGGCCGTTGTCATGTCCGGGCAGGGGAAGGCAAAAGGGAAACGCGAATATTCATCGATGACATTCAGAAAATAAATATTGCGGTTAGAGGAAGGGAGGGGGCCTTTAAAAGCAATGCTGAGGTGCTCAAACACGCGAGTGGCCTTTATAAGGTGTGCTCCACCTGGCCGATAGAACTGCGGCTTGCACTCTGCGCAGACCCTGCATTGCCTGGTAACCAACCGGACTTCCTCGAGGGAGTAGGGCAGGTTACAGGCTTTGACAAAGTGGAAAAATCTGGTGACACCCAGGTGACAGAGATCGTTATGGAGGGATTGTAGCTGAACCAGTTGGGCGCTGGCACATGTTCCACGGGACAGGGCGTCTGGGGGCTCATTGAGCTTCCCAGGCCGGTACATGATATCATATCTATAGGTGGAGAGCTCAATCCTCCACCACAAGATCTTATCATTTTTGATCTTGCCCCTCTGCCTGGTGTTGAATAGAAAGGCAACGGACCACAGGTCCGTAAGTAAAGTGAACCGTTGGCCCGCAAGGTAATGGCGCCAGTGCCAGATGGCTTCCACAATGGCCTGGGCCTCCTTCTCAACCTAGGAGTGTCGAATCTCAGGGCCTTGTAGGGTCCGGGAAAAAAAGGCCACCGGACGGCCCCTTTGGTTAAGGGTGGCGGCTAGGGCAAAGTCAGACGCATCACTTTCCACTTGGAATGGGATGGATTCATCCACAGCATGCATCGCGGTATCCGCTTTGATGTCGTCGAAGGCCAGACGGGCCTCCTCCGGCAGGGAAAAGAGGTCGATTTGAGAAGCAGACAGGCTTTATCCGCGTAACGGGGAACCCACTGGGCATAGTAGGAGAAGGAGCCCAGGCATCTCCTCAGTGCTTTGAGAGTAGTAGGGAGGAGAAGCTGCATAAGGGGATGCATACGGGCTGGATCAGGACCAAGGACACCATTTTCCACCACGTACCCAAGGATAGCGAGGCAGCGTGTCCGAAAGACACACTTCGCCTCATTATATGTCAAATTCAGGAGAGTGGCAGTACGGAGGAATTTTTGTAGGTTGGCATCATGGTCCTGCAGGTCATGGCCGCAGATGGTGACATTATCCAGATACGGGAAAGTGGCCCGTAGCCCGTGCTGGTCCACCATTTGATCCATGGCCCGCTGGAAAACTGAGACCCCATTGCTAACACCAAAAGGGACTCGGAGGAACTGGTAGAGGCGACCATCCGCCTCAAAGGCAGTATATGGGCGATCCTCCGAGTGGATAGGGAGCTGGTGGTAAGCCGATTTTAAATCAATCGTGGAGAAAACCCTATAGTGCGCGATGCGATTGACCATATCAGAGATGCGGGGAAGAGGGACTAGTTGCGTGTATACCTGTTTATGGTCTGGCTATAGTCGATCACCATGCGGTGTTTCTCCCCTGATTTAACTACGACCACCTGTGCCCTCCAGGGGCTGGTGCTGGCCTGAATGATCCCTTCCTTGAGCAAACGTTGTACTTCGGACCGAATGAAGGCCCGGTCTTCCGCACTATAGCGCCTACCTTTGGTGGCTATAGGCCTGCAATCCAGGGTGAGATTATCGAATAAAGGGGGGGGGGGCAATCTTGAGGGTCGAGAGACTGCAGGTGGTGCGCGGGGGGCACCTAAGTAACGGCGCCTTGCAGACAGAGAGCGGGGAATAAGGGCCATCATACTGCAAAGTGACGCTCCTATGATGGGTGAGGAAATCTAACCCCAGCAGTACAGCTGCGCAGAGTTGCGGCAGTGCAAGGAGCCGAAAACGCTCGTAGACTGTGCCCTGTACCGTCAGAGGCACCCAACAGCACCCAAGAACATCCACTGTATGAGAATCCGAAGCCATGGAGATTGTCCGTCTCCAGGGCCACACGGGAAGGGCATATTGACGCACTGTGCGAGGGTGTATAAAACTCTCTGTGCTCCCGCAATCGAATAAACAGTTTTCTACATGGTCGTTTACTTTAATCTCCATCATTGACTTGAAGAGTTGGTGAGGCTGAGATTGGTCCAGACGAATCGATGCAACCGTCGAACCCGGTGAGTATTCATATTTGTCCGCGTCTGATGACATCGTGGATGAAGTTTCCCGCTCGGCGCGCCTTGATGATGGCACCCAAGATGGCGATTTCCGCGCAGCCACTGACTGCATCAAAGATGGCGATTCCCGCGCAGCCACTGACTGCATCAAAGATGGTGATTCCCGCGCAGCCACTGACTGCATCAAAGATGGCGGCGCCTGCGGAACACACATGGCGCCACAAGACTTCGCGATCGACTTCGCCCGGCAGACTTTGACGAAATGGCCTTGCTTACCGCATCCGGAGCAGATCGCATCCTTCACCAGGCAGCGATGCCGAGGGTGCTTGGCTAGGCCGCAGAAGTAGCATTTGGGCCCCGCTGGACCAGCCGCCGCGGTGGAACCGTCGATGGAACGGGGTGCATTGTAGACCCTGAGATTGCGGGAGGCCGCTTCTAGGGATTCAGCCATCGTGGCCGTTTTCTGGAGATCCAGGCCATCCTGTTCAAGCAGGCGCTGCCGAATGTAAGTAGACTCAACACCCGCAACGTAGGCGTCCCGGATGAGGTCCTCCGTGTTCTGAGCTGCTGAAACAGCCTTACAGTCGCAAGCTCGAGCTAGGACCCGCAGGGCGCGCAGAAATTGGGCGCACGATTCTCCTGGCTGCTGCTTGCGAATAGCCAAGAGATGTCTGGCGTAGACCACGTTAGGGCTCTTTCAAAACTGCCCTTTTAAGAGTTCTATAGCACCACGTATGTAGTAGCATCCCGGAATATACAGTAGACTGCATCGCTTACCCGGGCGCGGAGCACGTGGAGCTTATCGCCGTCGGAGTCGACGACCGCAGAGGCGCTGATGAAAGCTTCAAAACAGTCCAGCCAATGGTCAAAACTATCAGCCGCTCCGACCTCTTGAGGGTCAAGAGTTAATCTGTCAGGCTTCAAAAGCTGCTCCACATCGGCCAAAAGTAATGAATAAAATTGAAGCGCTATCAATTAGGCAAAAGACTACTTGTGTGCCAATACAACTGTAGGCTTTTATTCATTACAGAACTAGGAGCACATCCTAACAGATAATGTCGTGGTTCCCCAGGACGACAATTTATTCACATCAATTAAAACAGAGAGTCTGAGCAGCGATCTTCCAAGCAATAGACTTTATTTCTCAGCACAAGAGATAAAGTCGGGAACGTCCGGAACACTCCAAAGAGCCCTTGGGCTTACAGTCTTTTATGTACATTTCAGCCTCATATTTCAAGATCCTCCTCTCCCTTTTACAGCCTGTCCTTGGTTGTTATCTTACCCTACAGTCCTATCTTTCTTTGGCCACCATTAATTTTAGTTGACCCTTTATCTGTTTTCTTTGCATTTGGTCGTTCCCTGTTATATCTCTTCGTTTCTTAAACCATGGTGGTTATAACTCTTGCTCTTATCTGAACTTTTCTGTTTGTACAATAATCGTGGTTTTGTAAGCTAAGGCGAATGTGTTTAGAAGAAAAGACATCCCCCTGCTGATTTATGGTCCACTAATGTGTTTAGCAGAAAAGACATTCTCTCTGCTGGTTTATGGTCCACTATTAAGTTGAACCACCGAGCAGTCTTCCTTGTTTTCTTAAGTGACTATTGTCTGCTTTCCTTAATTAGTGATTGCTATATTACTTCTCTAGTTCCTCCACTTTGATCATATCGACTACACTTGATTATATTAGGTCACACGAAGTTACTTTAGGTTATATTCCCATTTTCACTACTTATCTAAATCTGCTTTATTATTTCACTAAAACCTATGAATCTGAATTCCATACTAAACTCATACAATATCCAGTACAATTTCCCTTACAAGTGAATCTGAATTTCATACTAAACTCATACAATATCCAGTACAATTTCCCTTACAAGTCCCCCCTTTGAGGCTATTCCCTAGCCTCATCCCAATTACCAAGCTCAAATAATCCCCTCGCTCAATCCCATTTGTATTTTATTTTAATCACTCTTTGCAGGCGATGTGGAGGAGCCGACTATTTTGGTCAGGGATCAGTGTCCCTATTCTAACTTTATCATAATTTGTCTATCCTGGTTCTGATTTTTGGGTTGCTCCTCCAGATTGCCTGCCCCTGACAGTCATCAGCCAAAAACCTTCCCACTCTTGTCTAGGGAAGGGAAAAAGACTGATTCCTGTGTACAGACTAAGTTCTCCTGGTTTCGCGCGGACTTCAGCAAGGTGCTGTTGTTTCCACAAGGTGATCTTCCACTATTGTAGTTATTTTACAGAGTGACGAGTTTCAACTTCGACCAAGGTCATTGTGAATCCACTCAGCGGGGGCGGCTCAAGATTTTCCCATTCCTCTGTTTTTTCTCTCGAGCGTGAGCTGCTTAGCACCCGCGTCACCATCTGCCGCGCTGCCATTCTGGTAAGGAAGGATCTCAGGGCGGGTAAAAAACAACAAAATATCAATCCCAGAATGATTATTGTTGCGATTGCTACAGCTCCAGCTTTGGCAAACCACGCCCCCCATCTTCCTAATATTCTGTCCAGCCAACTCCATACCTCATGCCCAAACCCAGCATTTTCTTTCACTTCTTTCTTAAGATTTCTTAACTTATTCATGGCTTGTGTAAATGACCCCTCTGGATTAGTGTTATTAGGGATAAATGTGCAGCACTGATCCCCAAACATAACACACACCCCTCCTTTCTCTGCCAGGAGCCAATCTAACGCCTGTCGATTTTGCCACGCCATTTTGCTGGTCGCATCCAACTGCTCTCCTAAGGCCTCCAGGGCATCATTCGTATAATTAATAAACCTCTGCTGATTATAATAGATGTAATTGATCCACTCAGTATTCTTGCTGGGTGTGATCCAAACAAAGAGGGATTCAAACCCTGCAGCTATTTCGTTCCTAGCTTTGAACTCATTCGGGATGCCGCGAGGCTGTCCGATTGCGTCCAATTTTATCGTAGGGTCAGGGGTATATGCCCTCTTAACTTTTTGTGATTTACTTTCTTTTTCCACTGGTAGTATCACAGTGCTCTGGGCAAGCATAACTCGGGCACATAGTCCCTTCCAATTCTGTGGTAATTTTGCCAATAGTCCTTTCTCCGGGCCACAAAGCCACCAGAGATCGGCCAGTTGTTCTACTTGAAAGTCTAATACATAAGGAGGGGGTGGCGTTCCCCCTTTGATTGGCATGATCAGCCTACGGATGTCGGTTGTATTCCAAATCCTTACACACTCCCCTGCGTATTCTCCCATACTAATTCCTGTTCTGCTTTCCTTCCAATAGCAATCTTGGATTTGTAAGTTGGGCTCTACACTCCATTCCTTTGGGACCGCGTTCACTGCCGTTTTTGGCCACTTTGGACATCTGTGGGTCAAGTTGTAGATGCCCTTTTTTACCCCAGCAAACAGGATGCAGTGGTATTGACACAACGGCGACTCACCTTTACAAAGGTTATCACATGCGGATCCGGAACAGTTTATCTTCTCATACAAGTAGTTCCGATTCCCTATCATATGATACCGTATATGTGTGGTATATGGACGGCAATTTTCCTTTCTCCAGCTTTGTTTCCTGGTTCTACAGTCTCCTGATCCCCATGGTATATCAGTTACTTGGGTGTTAGGTTTCTCTGATGCACATACTACACACTCTTTCCCATCACTGTTTTTCTGACCTGTATACTCAGCCCATTTCCACCATTTGTTTTTCTGCGCTTTTTCCCAAATAGTATTTGTGCTCACAAATCGTTCACGTTTTGTTCGTCTTAATACTCTATCTTCCTGATTCTGCACCCTTATGTCTTCTGTATCCCATTCTCCTTTTCTATGGGTCACGGAAGTCCCTAAGGGAAATAGTTTCCAAGTCCCAGGTGGGGAATGGGGCCCCTTCCCTGTCCTCACCTCCCTCGGCACCTTGACTAATAGGCTCAGGCTGGGCATTTGTATCATCAGCCAGCTCATGTACAGAACTACTTTCATCATCCTCTATTCTTTTTGTTCTTCCTTGGCTCTGTTCCTCCTCCCCACGATTCTCCCCGTGTATTTCTATTTCTTCCTCGCTATCACTTCTATCCACTCTGTGTACTTCTTCAATTTCCCTTCTCTCCCCCACCCCTGGTACCGTTCTGGTACAATGGTTCAAGTGATACCACAGTGTACTGCCTTCTACTTGCAACGCCGTGGGAGACACTTTGGTGACTTCAAACGGTCCTTCTCGTCTCGGTTCGTTCCAACGTCTCCGGAACTTTCTGATGTATACTCGATCTCCAGGCTTGATCTGATGTTCTGTTACCGGATTCTCCTCCTCCTTGGCTTTTTCCTGTTCAAATATAGTTCTATGTATAACAGTTAATTGTTGTATATACTCTTTTGTGCTTTGATCTAAACATTCTAGCGTAGGACCTCCTGATCCCCTGATCTTAGGTACCGGCATTACTCTTCCTGTCATCATTTCATGTGGGCTCAAATGTGTGATTCTGTTTTCCTGACTCCTGTATTGCATTAGAGCCAATGGCAGAGCATCTATCCAGTTTTTCCCTGTTTCACTGCAAATTTTGCTTATTTTAGCCTTAAGGGTCCCGTTTGCTCTCTCCACCATTCCTTGGGATTGAGGGTGATATACGCATCCAAACTTCTGCTTTATTCGGAGTGCCGAGAGTGTCTCTCTCAGTGCCCTTCCTATAAAAGCAGATCCATTGTCTGAACTTAATTGCGTGGGTATACCAAATCTTGGGATAATTTCTTTTGACAGGAAGTTAATCACCGTTCCAGATCCTTGATCTTTGGATGGCGTTGCTTCTATCCATCTGCTGAATCTATCAATAATCACTAACATGTATCTTTTCCCTCTTACCACCTTTCCCATATCCACATAGTCCATGCATAGATGTTTAAATGGTCCTTCAGGAATGGGTATATGCCCTATTGGGGCAGTAATGCCCTTCCTGATGTTATTCTGAGCACACACCTCACACTGACTTAGTATGTAGTCAATCGAGTTTTGCAGGTATGGTGACCAGAATCCTTCCTTCTTGATCTTTCTAGCCACTTCTCCTCTTGCACAGTGGTCCACTCCATGCGCTTCGCTAATTAGTACGGTTAGTAATGATGTGGGTGCTATGACCAATCCCTCCCCATTTCTCCATATCCTGTCCTGTTGTCCCTGTAGTGCTCCTCTATCTTTCCACATTGTCTTTTCAGCTACAGAGGTTTCCTCCTGTAACTGTGCTACATCTTCTAATGTGATATGAGGTTCGATATCCCCCGTACCTGGCCCTGGGTGCGGCCTTGCTATTTCTACTGGGGCTATCGTAGCCTCAATGCATCCTGACGCTTCTTTAGCTGCCTTGTCGGCTTTGGTGTTTCCCTGTGTGATGCTGTCTGCTCCCTTTTTATGCGCCTGACACTTAATTATGGCTAATTCCCTTGGACCCATCATGGCCCTTATTAAAGCCCTGATTTGACCTTCGTGTTGTATTGGTCCTCCTCCGCTTTTCATAAATCCCCTTTGCTTCCATATTGCCCCGAACAGATGGCAGACCCCGTGGGCATAGGCCGAATCAGTATAAATTTCCACTGCTTCCCCGTTTGCTAGCTCACATGCTCTGGTCAATGCTTTAAGCTCTGCTAATTGGGCCGAACAGGGCTGTTCACATTTCTCTGCTTCTATAACTTCAAGTCCTCCTGGTCTTTGTTCGACTATGGCATAGCCTGCGTGGTTTCCTAAGTGATCCCTGTAACATGAGCCATCTACATACAGTATCCTTTTCCCTTCTGTCACTAGTCCCTCTGCTCTTAAATCTTTCCTCAGTTTCATAAATGTTTTTGCTTCTCTTAAGCATTCATGTTCTTCTCCTTCATGAGGTAATGGCATGTAATCAGCTGGATTTACTCTGTTGCACTTTATAATCGTGATATCTGGAAATGTGGTTAGCATTCGATAATGATGGATCCTAGCAGGTGTCAGCACAAATTTTCCTTGCTCAATCAATTCAGCTACCTTATGGTATACATGTATGTTTATCGGATATCCCATTGTGACCGTGGCTGCCTTTTCGTACGCCCACCAAGCTGCTGCCAGGCCTTGATAGCACGGAGGGTATCCCATTGCTACGTCGTCTAGCTTGGTACTGTAATATGCTACAGCCTGCCTTCGTCTACCCTTGCAATTTTCCTGCGTTAACACTGCTGTAGCAAATCCGGCTTCTCTGTTACTCACAAATAAGTCAAAGGGCTTGTCATAGGTCGGTAAAGCCAAGGCTGGTGCCTGTGCCATTTCTCTTTTCACGTTTTCAAATGCGTCGGAAGCATCTTTATCCCATTTTAGTTTGGCTTTTAATTCGTCACACCCTGCCTCCTCCATTATCTTTCGTAGTGCCTGCGTTTTTTCGGCATAGCTTTCCACCCATTCTGAACTGAATCCTGTCATTCCCAAAAATGTCATCATTTGTCCCACCGTCCGTGGTTTCGGAACCTTTAGTACTGCTTCTATTTGCTGTGAAGCTATCTCCTTCTGTCCTGCTGATATTTCTCTTCCCAAGTATTCTACCTTTTTCTGGCACAGCTGCAGCTTTTTCCTGGAAACTTTATGGCCCCCTTCTGCTAGTCTTTTCAATAGTTTTAAACTATCCTTCCTGCATTGTTCTTGTGTTCCTGTGCATAATAATAAATCATCCACATATTGTATTAGTGTTCCTTCCAACTGTATTCCTTCTAAATCTGCTCTCAACACCTGATTGAATACATGTGGGGAATGTTTAAATCCTTGGGGCATCCTATTGTATGTGTATTGTTTCCCCTCGTACGTAAATGCAAAGAGATACTGACTTTCTTGAGCTAGTGGCACACTAAAAAATGCCGAACATAAGTCTATTACAGTAAACCATCTACTTTCAGGTGGTATATTTGTCAACAAGGTATAAGGGTTTGGGACTTCTACTGGCATATCTTCCACTACCTCATTAATCGCCCTTAGGTCATGCACCAATCTCCATTTTTCTCCGTCCGCCTTTTTCACTGGTAGTAGCGGTGTATTACACCTGCTCCGGGTTTCTTTTAATACCCCTGCTTCTATCAATCCCTTAATTGTCCCTCTAATTCCTTCAATTGCTTCTGTCTTAATTGGGTACTGCGGCCTATACGGCCCCTGGCATCCTGTCTTTAATCTGACTTCAACTGGATTAGCGTTTTTGACCCTCCCTACATCCGTGTCCTGTCTGGACCACAACTCCTGCGGGAGGGAGTTCAAATCCTGCTCTAACCTCTCTCTCCACTCCAGTTCCTGTTTCTCAATTTGCACTCCTATTGTTATCTGCTTCGGTTTCCCAAGCATTTTAACATCCAAAATTATTTTCGTCATTTGTCCATTGCTGGACGTCCAAATATCTACATTGTCTGTCTGGACAAATTCTAAATCTTGTGCTCTCAACACCATTGGTCCTAGGTCTTTTGATCTGTATCCCGGATTCACTTTCAATGTGACATGTGGCTCCGCCCCAGATACAGAGAACCATTTGTTAACCCATTCATTCCTAACAATGGTGAGGGCTACTCCCTCTAGTCCGATTAAAATACTTCCTGACTTTATTTCCTGTTCTCGTCCCGCCTCCCTTTCCCATTTCTCCTGTATCTCAGGTTCCTGCCCTTCATCAAATATCATTGTACTGTGTAATTCTGTTCTTGGCCATTTGGCTTGTGGAACCCAAGTGTTTATAAGCTTTCCCCAAACTTCCCATATCTGTTTTTTAACTTGTTCCTCTATATCTCCCAACCAATATACATTAACCCCTTCCTTTCCTGGTATTTCAAGTGGATACATTCCCATCAAATCAATTCCTTGTTCAGTGCATTCTAATTTCAGTCCTAAACCTAGGATTGCATCCCTTCCCAATAGATTTAAAGGAGTTTTATCACATACTAAAATAGGTACATGGGTTGTCTTATTTCCAATGGTAACAGGCACCGGCGTCGTCATTCGAGCTAATGTTACTTTCCCCGAGAACCCCACAGTTTTTACAAACTGGTTTGACAATGGTAAGTGATCCGCATATTTCGTTTGCATGCACGTACATGTGGCGCCGGTGTCTATCATCATGGGGACCTCGATCCCTCCTACTCTAACGTTAACTATAGGTTCCTGCTCTGCAGTTTCTGTTATCTGTACGTACTGTCCTACCATTTCGGGGTTCTCTGGGCCTCCCTATGGGGAATTCTGATGGTTTACCGGCCCCTGAAACATCGGGATGCTGTTTGGCGACCCTTGGATCAGTTGTCGGCCTGTCTGTTGCTGGTTTTCTCCCTGTCTGGGAAAATTCCTCGGGCAATTCCTTTTTATGTGCCCTGCCTCCCCGCACCCCCAACACACACCTGAAGGGCCAGGCAATGGTCCCTGTCTCGGAGTCTGATGATTAACCTGTCCCTGTCCTCTCTGATTCTGATAGGGTGACCTACCACCTCCCTGTCCTTTCCCATTTCTATTCCAGTCAGTCTGACTTTGCAGGGCGTATGGGTTTTGATAATTTAGGCCATAGGCTCCTGGGTTCATGGACAGTGGGAAGGCAGAAATGTTATAGGTTACGACGGGCTGGCCTCCATCTCCGCTCCCCCCTTTGATTAGTGCAGGTATTTCCTCTGGCTTTTGCTCCACCATCATTGGTGCTATTTTTCTGGGTGCGAGATCCTCTTTTGCCTTCAGTTTATCCTTGCTTTTGATCTCCTCCAACTGTGCCTGAAGGAGTTTACGTTGTACCTCCTTCAGCTGTTTGTCTGCATTCTTTTCATCTTTGCGATGTCTCTCTACTGCATGGGCAACATAATCCACAAACTCTCGGTAATTTTTTGAGTCCAAGCCCACCACTTCCTCCAGCCTTGTCTTAGCTGGGGCTGGCAAGCCCTCTAGGATTGCAGCCCGGAACATGGAGTTGGTCAGTGGGTCTATTAAAATGTCCCTCTCCGTGTCCCTTCTCCACCTTTTTAATTGATTCTCCACATACACAGCTGCATTCTCCTCCTCACCCAGTGGCTCTCCCTTTAGGGTTTTTACATCCATTCGATTGGGGTACATATCCCGCAGTGCCTGCCAGATGTCTTGGCGGTACTGGTCCATTAGTATCCCATCCACCGCTGGGTCATAAGCTGCGGTCGGGATGCCAGCACGTCTCATTACTTCCGCCATTTGGTCCATTCCTAGCACCTTTGTCAGGAGAGCTTTGATGTCGCCCAGTGCCATCCTTTTTCCCACCATCCCTGCCTCCAACTGTCCAATCCACCTTCCAGCCCCATCCAAAATATTGGGTAATTCATTAATTAAATTAGGCAAATCCTGACCTGACCAAGGGATATACTGCGGTCTGCCACCCTTCAGAATCACCGGGAATACCCTTTTCCCTCTCCTATCCACATCTGGAAACTTTACAGGTGGGTGCCTTTCCCGCCTTGATTTTCTTTGCACCCCTAACACTGATTGCCTCCCTTCGTCTTCACTACTCTCTTCTGTTTCTCCTTCCATCTCTCTATATCTTGTCTCTTTTCTCTCTCCCTTTGTGCCCTTCCCTCCTTCGTCATCTGTTCTATGTCATATTCTCCCTCAAAATTCATTGTGCCTGATATAACTGGGTACAGTCCCGTGGAGCTCTGTTTCTCTAAGTATGGGGGTGGGGCTACGTTTGGATCTTCCAATTTTGCTTTTTCCTCAAGTTGTACTGGCATCTGCATTCTACCTCCCCTCCATACCCCTCTTCTCTCTTTCCCTTCTTGTTGGAATAGGGCTAATATCTCTAACTCCTTTTCTCACTTTTCCCTTCTTTTGCTCGATTTATCCTTAATTTTATAGTTCTTTATCATTCCCTTCTGGTCCTCACACCTCTCTATGGACCATGTGCCTTCCTCCGGCCACTGTGTATTGGTCTTATTTGTTCTTTTGGCCCATTTTTTAGAGACGTGTTCTATATCTCCCCTAAGGGCTGGGAACTTATCCCCTAATATCTCCACTGGTGTCTTAACTTGGTGCGCCATTACTCGTCTTTTTGGATCACTGTCGCAATTTTTGTCACTTAATCTGTCAGAGTTAGGTATCACAGTGATTATTACTTGCTGTATTGTTTTTCCGTGCTCAGTCCCCTGTTTACCTTTCCTTTGGATTTCTTTTGCCACTATCTGTAATTCTAACCGGGGTCCTGATATCCACTTCCCCGTAGTCCCCTGTCCCGGCACTATCTTCCTCTCCCGGGCCAGAGGGTAGTGGGTTTTCACTTGCTCGTCTATGTGTATAAGAATCCTGTATCGGTCAGATCCCTTTATTAATTTCTCTAGGGTTTCCAATTTTATTTCGTCTATCCAATTCCTATCGACTACTCTTTCCCATTTTACATACGGCCACTCATTCTTTATCTCCTCTAAGTTAATTATGTGTGTAATCTTTTTCCAATCCAGTGTTGCTTCCGTTTTTGTTATTATTCAAAGATTAGTTATTTTCAATCTTGCCACCAGGCAGTTTTGTCAGGGTAATTTTTCAAGTTGTTAGTTATTACCCTACCTATATTCCGACTCTCTCTCTTATTTCTGTCCTTCACGCTGTTTTCTCAGACCAGTTTGTTCAAATTGGTCTTTTACTTCCTCTATTCTAGCTGCTACTCCCCTTTCCTGTGGTTAAAATCCACTCCTGTGCTTTTGACTACTGTACTAGGTCAGAGAGCGATCTCTCACTGATCTCTCTCCCTCTCGGTTGACGTCCCTTACCCGAGGTCCTGGGTAGGTTTGGACTGGCAGGTTTTCCCACACTTACTCTCTTCTGGGCAAGTCGTGACCTGAAAAACCCGCTCCAAACCGCTTGACTTAACCTAATTGCATTACTTTAGCTTTCGGCCTTTTTCCCGTCTCACTTTTTACCCATTCACAGACAATACAGTATTCGCAGCGCGCTTTTGCATGCAAAAATTCTGCTCTTCAGATCAGACTCAGTCTCTCAAAAAATTTTACACAATTTGGTTTTACCTGTGCAGGATATCTTTTTGGGTTGGGGAGATCCAGGACCAGCAGAGAGCCGGGTGCACCGGGCCTCGAGAAAACCCCTTTCTGACAACAAGGATTTACATGCATGCAAGTCTGCTTACCTTGTTGACAGAAGGCCGGCTGGGGACTTCTCGGTTCCGGCCGGACCACCGTCTCCGCTACTCCTTCCAGATGCTTTTCTGGGCGATCTCTCACCAACCCTGCTAAGCAGCGCCAATTTTGTCGTGGTTCCCCAGGACGACAATTTATTCACATCAATTAAAACAGAGAGTCTGAGCAGCGATCTTCCAAGCAATAGACTTTATTTCTCAGCACAAGAGATAAAGTCGGGAACGTCCGGAACACTCCAAAGAGCCCTTGGGCTTACAGTCTTTTATGTACATTTCAGCCTCATATTTCAAGATCCTCCTCTCCCTTTTACAGCCTGTCCTTGGTTGTTATCTTACCCTACAGTCCTATCTTTCTTTGGCCACCATTAATTTTAGTTGACCCTTTATCTGTTTTCTTTGCATTTGGTCGTTCCCTGTTATATCTCTTCGTTTCTTAAACCATGGTGGTTATAACTCTTGCTCTTATCTGAACTTTTCTGTTTGTACAATAATCGTGGTTTTGTAAGCTAAGGCGAATGTGTTTAGAAGAAAAGACATCCCCCTGCTGATTTATGGTCCACTAATGTGTTTAGCAGAAAAGACATTCTCTCTGCTGGTTTATGGTCCACTATTAAGTTGAACCACCGAGCAGTCTTCCTTGTTTTCTTAAGTGACTATTGTCTGCTTTCCTTAATTAGTGATTGCTATATTACTTCTCTAGTTCCTCCACTTTGATCATATCGACTACACTTGATTATATTAGGTCACACGAAGTTACTTTAGGTTATATTCCCATTTTCACTACTTATCTAAATCTGCTTTATTATTTCACTAAAACCTATGAATCTGAATTCCATACTAAACTCATACAATATCCAGTACAATTTCCCTTACAAGTGAATCTGAATTTCATACTAAACTCATACAATATCCAGTACAATTTCCCTTACAATAACTGATCCGAACTGAACAAAGGGGAAGAAACAGCCACCTTTATACTAGGTAACAAGGGGAGGAGCCGGCAGGGGATGTGTCCAGGCATGACAAACACAACAATGGTGGTCCAGACAGGACAAAGGCACAACTGTAGTCCACCACACCTTCACTGTCACTTTTGATACATATTATTAACACTGAAGAGCATATGCATCCTTTCGATGTATAAACGGAGTGGTTCTCAAGCTCGATCTAGTATTCCTCACCTTACCTTCCAAAGTGGCTACAGCTATATTGGCCTGCTCTCAAGTGATCCAGTATATATTTTTCCTTTGCCAGTCTGTAACAGTGATAGCAATAAGAATGATAATACTGAAGTTAAATCAGCCTATCAGAACAAACTCACCAAGGCCAACATGATCCGTGGTTAAAATATATGGACACTAGGACCCTGCAGCAGCCTATTCAACTGAATATAGCCATTTTGAGGCTCAACACAAAGTCATTGAACACTTTTGCCATTCTTGCAGATAAGCCACTGGATGCTGTCAGATTTTGTTCACCATAATTCCTACTGCTGCTGGCTACCATAGTACTTTACACTTTAATCTAATTTCATTGCCAAAATCTGTTTTCTAGTGGTTGGAATTCTCCCGCTGCTGCTGCCAATGAGCACGGAGAATTTGGAGCTCGGCCAAATCTCCATTCACTTCAGTGGGATCAGAGAATCCCAGCTGCAGGCCAGGTCGGGGAATTCCAGCCATTCAGTCATTGACAGTGCTACCGAGTGGCGCTTACTACCTTTAACCTGCTCATGGACGCTAAGTTTGGCTTCTGCCATTACCACTCAGCTCCTGATCTCATTACATTCTTGGTTCAAACATGGATAAAAAAGCTGAACTCCAGAGGTGAGGTGAGAGTGACTGTCCTTGACATCAAGGCCACATTTGGCCAACTCTGGAATCAAAGAGCCCGAGCAAAACTGGAGTCAATGGGATTCAGGTGAAACTCTCCATCGGTTGGAGTCATCCCTGGTATAAAGGAAAATGGTTGTGGTGGTTGGAGGCCAATTATCCCAGTCCTGGGACTTCACTGCAGGAGTTTCTCAGGGAAGTGTTCTAGGCTCAACTATCTTCAGCTGCTTCATTAATGATCTTCCTCCCATCATAAGGTCAGCAGTGGGGATGTTCGCTGATGATTGCACTAAGTTCAGTATGATTCTCAACTCCCCATACTGAAGCAGTCCTTGGCCAAATGCAGCAATATCCAGGCTTGGGCTGATAAGTGGCAAGTAACATTCATGCCACACAAGTGCCAGGCAATAGCCACCTCCAACAAGAGAGAATCTAAAGCATTACCATCGCAGAATCCCCCGTTATCAACATCCTGGGGGTTACCATTGACTAGAAACTGAACTGGACTTGCCATATAAATACTGTGGCTACAAGAGCAAATCAGAGGCTAGGAATCATGTGGCAAGTAACTCACCTTCTGACTTCCTAAAGCTTATCCACCATCTACAAGGCACAAGTCAGCAATGTGGTAGAATAGTCTCCACTTGCCTGGATGGGTGCAGCTCCAACAACATTCAAGAGGTTCAACACCATCCAGGACAAAGCAGCTCGCTTGATTGGCACTCCATCCACAAACACAAACATTCACTTCATCCACTGCCACACACAGCAACAGCAGTGTGTAGAATCTGCAGATCCACTACAGTAATTCACCAAGGGTCCTTCAATAGCACCTTCCAAATCTGTGACCTCTACCATCTATCTACCACCTGTTGAGTGTGTGGTGAACCATCGTTGGTTCCCACTGTGGGGTTGTTCTAATGTTGTTGTTGGGTTAGGGTGTTCACACTGTGGGATTGTTCTAATGTTGTTGTTGGGCTAGGGTGGGATTAATACACCTGTGGTTGTTACTGTTGTGGCACATCCCAGTCGGGCTCCGCCTCCTGGGAGAGGTATAAGACCCCCTGCTCGGGCGGGACCTCGTCAGTCTGGGATGGTGTACTTACGTTCTAGTAGTTCAATTGTTAGGCAATAAAAGCCTTCAGTTACCGAAGCCTCGTGTCTTGAGTTCAATTGACGTGCATCAATTTTATTGCCTAACACTAAGCTCTCGACGGAAAGGAGAGTATGGAACAAATCTTAAAGCCAGAGCGTCTGACGCTGGATCCACGTGCGGTGGGCGCCTCTAACACCTTCGACCACTGGCTGAAGTGTTTTGAGGACTACCTGGCAGCCTCTGCAGCGGTCATCACAGATGATGACAGACTCCGGGTCCTCCATGCGAGGGTAAGCGACACTGTCTACCTCGCGATCCGTGCGGCCACCACTTACCCGAGGGCCCTCGAGCTTTTAAAAAAGCGCTACACGAAACCTCCCAATGAGATCCACGCTCGTTACCTCCTCGCTACACGACGTCGGCAGTCGGGCGAAACCATGGAGGATTATGCCAATGAGCTCTTGCAGCTTGCCAGGGGCTGCGACTGCAAAGCTGTGTCGGCTGAGCAGTATATGTATGACCTCGCCCGAGATGCGTTTGTGGCAGGGGTAGGATCTTCGTACATCCGTCTCAAGCTGCTAGAAAAGGGGAATCTCAACCTGACCCAAGCTATGGAAATGGTTGAAATGCTTGAGGCGGCTTCGAAGAGCTTGGTCCTGTATCCGGAGGACCACGTGGAGACAACGTGGCAGGAGCAGTCACAAATCCTTCCTCGCCCCACGGGCTCGAAGTGCAGTGTTATGGCATGCTCCCATGTAGACCCGACGACGGCGGCAGCCCCATGCGGCCCGCGGTGCTACTTCTGCGGAATGGCCAAGCATCCACGACAAAAGTGTCCAGCTAAAGCGGTGGTCTGTAATCAATGCGGTAAAAAGGGGCACTACGCGAAGGTGTGCAGATCAAAGCCCAAGAACGGCAGTGCAGCCTGTGACCCTTCAGAACGGGGATCATCACCAGCGACGTCGAAGTACCCACGGGGTTCGTCCACGTGCGAGTCCAGGACGACGCCATTGTGGTCGACGGAGTCGGAGGAGGATGACCACCGGGAGTCGCTACGCTTGGCGCCCTCAACCATGTGCGATTCATGGGGGCGGCCATTTTGGTCGACGACGACCAGGAGTGACCAGCAGGGGTCCTCAGCATCGACCTCAGCTGCCTGCAGTGACGTTCAAGGGCCAACGGTGGCGTCGATCACCCTGAACCAGGCTAAGCACCACAGGCTTGACTGTTCAATGATGGACATAGAGGTAAATGGTCGTGCAATTTATTGTCTGTTTGACAGCGGGAGCACTGAGAGCTTTATTCACCCTGACACTGTAAAGAGGTGTGGACTCCAGATTCAACCTGCCAAACAGACAATATCTATGGCATCACAGTCCCGGTCTGTCCCTGTTCAAGGACGTTGTGTGGTAACTCTGAAAGTGCAGGGCACAATTTACGAGCGATTCAGGCTCCTTGTGTTGCCGCATCTTTGCGCACCAATTCTCCTCGGACTAAACTTTATGGTCCACATGAAGAGTGTGATCCTACAGTACGGTGGGCCACTCCCTTCGCTGACAGTAGGGGAACAGCTGCAGGCTCCAAATTGTCCAAAGCGCCCCGCATGCAATCTTTCTACATTAAAGATCACCACACCCTCTTTATTCAAGAATCTGGTACCAGGCTGCAAGCCCATCGCTACTAAAAGTAGGCGTTACAGCGCTGAAGATCGGATCTTCATCAGATCTGAGGTTCAGCGGCTCCTCAAAGAAGGGATCATACAGCCCAGTGTTAGTCCGTGGAGAGCACAGGTTGTGGTGGTTAAGAGCGGGAACAAACCCCGGATGGTCATTGATTACAGTCAGACTATTAATCGATATACGCAGCTGGATGCGTATCCTCTCCCGCGCATATCTGATATGGTCAATCAGATTGCGCAGTACCGGGTGTTCTTCACCATAGACCTTAAGTCCGCCTACCACCAACTCCCCATCCGCCCAGAGGACCGACACTACACGGCTTTTGAGGCGGATGGTCGTCTGTATCAGTTTCTTAGGGTTCCATTTGGTGTCACCAATGGGGTCTCGGTCTTCCAGCGTGCTATGGACCGAATGGTGGACCAGAACGGGCTGCGGGCTACCTTCCCGTACCTGGATAATGTCACCATCTGCGGCCGTGATCAGCAGGACCATGACACAAATCTCCAGAACTTTTTACGCACTGCATCTCGCCTGAATTTGACCTACAACAGGGAGAAGTGTGTATTCCGTACGCGCCGGTTAGCCATCCTGGGATACGTAGTGGAAAACGGGGTCATTGGCCCTGATCCCGACCGTATGCGCCCCCTTGCTGAACTTCCTTTGCCCGCTAGCGCAAAAGCACTGAGGAGATGCCTAGGCTTCTTCTCCTATTATGCGCAGTGGGTCCCCAACTACGCGGACAAAGCCCGTCCGCTTATTAAGTCCACGACTTTTCCACTCACGCCAGAGGCCCAATTGGCCTTCAAGGCATTGAAACACGACATTGTGAAAGCCACGATGCACGCGGTAGACGAATCCATCCCTTTTCAGGTGGAAAGCGATGCATCTGATTTCGCCCTGGCCGCCACACTAAACCAGGCAGGCAGGCCCGTCGCGTTTTTTTCCCGCACCCTCCAAGGTCCCGAAATTCGGCATTCAGCGGTGGAAAAGGAGGCCCAGGCCATTGTGGAGGCCGTCAGACACTGGCGCCATTACCTGGCGGGGAAGCGGTTCACCCTGATCACGGACCAGCGGTCCGTGGCGTTCATGTTCAATAACACGCAGAGGGGCAAGATCAAGAATGACAAGATCTTGCGGTGGAGAATTGAGCTCTCCACCTATAACTACGATATTATGTATCGTCCAGGGAAATTCAATGAGCCCTCGGATGCCCTCTCGCGCGGAACATGCGCTACTATGCAGGAGGATCGCTTGAACGCCCTCCATAATGACCTGTGCCATCCTGGGGTCACTCGGCTCTACCACTTTATCAAAGCCCGCAACCTGCCTTACTCGGTGGAGGACATCAGGTCAGTGACAAGGAGCTGTCGGATTTGCGCGGAATGCAAACCGCACTTTTACCGACCTGACCGGGCACATTTGGTCAAGGCCACTCGCCCCTTCGAGAGGCTGAGTGTGGATTTTAAGGGCCCCCTTCCCTCAACAGATCGGAACGTGTACTTTCTGAACATAATAGACGAGTACTCCCGGTTCCCGTTTGTTGTCCCCTGCGCGGACACGTCGACTGCCATGGTGATCAAGGCATTCCGTGATCTTTTTACCCTGTTCGGGTACTCCAGCTATATACATAGCGACAGGGGCTCGTCGTTCATGAGTAATGACTTGAGGCAATTCCTGCTCTCATAAGGGATTGCCTCTAGTAGGACCACGAGTTACAACCCTCGGGGCAATGGACAGGTGGAAAGAGAGAATGCTACAGTCTGGAAGGCTGTCCTATTGGCGCTGAAGTCCAAAGGCCTTCCAGTCTCCCATTGGCAGGAGGTCCTCTCAAATGCGCTTCACTCCATTCGCTCCCTCCTGTGTACGGCAACCAATGCTACTCCCCACGAGAGGATGTTCTCATTCCCTCGGAAGTCGTCCTCGGGGATATCTTTACCAGCCTGGTTGACGTACCCAGGACCCGTCCTTCTGCGGCGACATGTAAGGGCCCGCAAGTCCGACCCCTTGGTCGAACAGGTCCACCTCCTCCACGCCAACCCTCAGTATGCCTATGTGGCATATCCTGACGGGCGAGAGGACACAGTCTCGATCCGAGACCTGGCGCCCGCAGGGGACGTAGCAACTCCTGTCGCTCCCATACCCCCAGTGATGAATCCCTTATCCCTTATTTCTTCCCCGGACGTGGCGCGGTCAGCACCGGGACCAGTGCTTAACAGTTATACTCCACTGAACAGCTTGCCTGAGCCCCGAAGATCGTCGCCATCGCAGAATGTACCGGGATCCCCTGCACTACCGCTTCATCAGGGTCAACCGGCCTGTGAGTCCGTGGGAGAACAGCCGGATGCTGTTTTGGGGAGAACGCCACCGCAAGCACCTACTCCGGTGTCACCGCCGGTATTGAGGAGGTCACAACGACGGTGCGGTCCTCCAGACCGTCTGGACTTATAATCTGTTGATTTTTTTTTAGTCTGTTTTCGCACCCCGCCGGCCTTTGTTCTCAAAGGAGGGGTGAATGTGGTGAACCATCGTTGGTTCCCACTGTGGGGTTGTTCTAATGTTGTTGTTGGGTTAGGGTGTTCACACTGTGGGATTGTTCTAATGTTGTTGTTGGGCTAGGGTGGGATTAATACACCTGTGGTTGTTACTGTTGTGGCACATCCCAGTCGGGCTCCGCCTCCTGGGAGAGGTATAAGACCCCCTGCTCGGGCGGGACCTCGTCAGTCTGGGATGGTGTACTTACGTTCTAGTAGTTCCATTGTTAGGCAATAAAAGCCTTCAGTTACCGAAGCCTCGTGTCTTGAGTTCAATTGACGTGCATCAGAGTGCAGCTTGCCTTTAAAGTACAGCCTGCCTTTAGGAAGAGCAGGCCGTCTGTACCACATAGTCTGCGAACAACACAGCCATCTCTGCAGTTCCGCTAGTGCAAAGGCCACAGGAAGACTAGAGGAATAGATGAGGTGACTAAACCAAATATGTGTATTTTCTACCTCAATCTGCATGGGAACAATCTGTGACTCACACACCCAAAAAAACCGGACCCAAAAAAAGCGATCATCCAAGACTCAGGTTGCAGCACTTTTGTCCTATAGTCAGAAGTTTGGAGCTCTGAGTTCTGCTCCTGAACTTGAGCATAACAATAAACGCTCGAATGCAGTGCTTAGGGAGCTGATGTCTTTTAGATGAGACATTTGCCCTCTCAATGGAAGGTAAATATCCTGGATTAAAAAGATCCTATAGCACTGTTTCAAAGAAGAGCAGGGAAGTTGTCGCTTGTGTCCTGGTTAAAATATATCCCTCAATCACAAAAACAGATTATTGGTCATTATCAAAAAGAGATTTGTGTAAGCTTAGACCAGAAGACCATAAGATATCGGAGCAGAATTAGGCCACTCGGTCCATCGAGTCTGCTCCGTCATTCAATCATAGTTAATATTTTTCTCATCCCCATTCTCCTGTCTTTTCCCCATAACCCCTGAGCCCCTTATTAATCAAGAACCTATCTGTCTCTGTCTTAAAGACACTCAATGACCTGACCTCCATAGCCTTCTGCAGCAAAGAGTTCCACAGATTCACCACTCTCTGGCTAAAGAAATTCCTCCTCATCTCTGTTTTAAAGGATCGTGCCTTCAGCCTGAGCTTGCTGTGCACAAATTAGCTGCATTTTTTTCTATGTCACAGAAGTGATTACAATTTAAAAGTACTTCATTGGCTATGAAGTGTTTTGGACGTAGTGGCTGAAATCTTCCACCTTCGTTTGTGGCTGAGATTTTCCGGATCCACTAAAAGTGAATGGAATTTTGGTTGAAACCAATTTTGTTCTCGCTCGCAACGGGTCCCACCGCAAATGAGACTGGAGAATCCCGCCCACTTTAGTTATAAAAGAACACTATATAAATGCAAGACTTTCTTTTCTTTCTATCCAATTTTCTTCTTTGTTACTAACTTTGGTCACTCGATAACAATACTTCTGTAATGACCATTAAATCAAACTCATTTGCGCCTATCTGTGCTATAATTGCTCTATTTTGTCGTGAAGGCTTCATATAGTCAGTGCCTTTACCTTTAATTTGGGTGGGACTTTCCGCCTCCCCTTCCCATCAATATGGCATGTTTCCAGAGGCAGATGGAGTTCGCCGTTGCTTACTGGAGGGGATCTTCCAATCCCACCGGATGGTTTGCATAGCTTGCCTATCCTGCCACTGGGGAACCTGCTGCAGGGAGGTCACCTTCAGTAAAACCGGAAAATTCCATCCTTTGTCTGTTTTCCCTGAGTCACCCGAATCACCGATGCCCTATTCCCTTTGCTTTTTTAATTTATGGGATGTGAACGTCGCCAGTTGGACCAGCATTTATTGCCCATCCCTAATTGTCCTTGAGATGATGGTGGTGAGCTGTCTTCCTGAGCCACTGCAGTCCCTATGGTGTACGTATAACCACATTGCTGTTAGGGAAGGAGTTCCAGGATTTTGACCCAGTGACAGTGAAAGAACGGTGATATATTTCCAAGTCAGGATTGTGAGTGACTCAGAGGTGGTGATGTTCCCATGAATCTGCTGCCTTTGTCCATCTAGATTGGAGTAGTCATGGGTTTGGAAGGTGCTGCCTAAGGAGCCATAGTGGCTACCTGCAGTGCATCTTGTAGATGGTACACATAGCATTCACTATTCATCAGTGGTGGAGGAATTGAATGTTATGAATGGGGTACTAACCAAGCGGGTTGCTTTGTCCTAGATGGTGTCAAGCTTCTTGAGTGTTATTGGAGGAGCACTCATCCAAGCAAGTGGAGAATATACCTTCACATTCCTGCCTTATGCCTTGTAGATTGTGGACAGGCTTTAGGGAGTCAGGGGGTGAGTTACTTGCCGCAGGATTCCTAGCCTCTGGCCTGTTCTTGCAGCCACAATATTTATATGGCTAGTCCAGTTCAGTTTCTGGTTAATGGCAGCCCCCAGGATGTTGACAGTAGGGGATGCAATGATGGGAATGTTATTGAATTTCCAGGGCTGATGGCTAGATTTTTGCTTGCTGGAGATGGTCATTGCCTGGCACTTGCGTAGTGTGAATGTTACTTGCCATTTATCAGCCCAAAAGTGGGTATTGTCCAAGTCTTGCTGCATTTTCACGTGGACTGCTTCACTTGGAGGAAGTGCTGAGAAAGCAACTTACTCTGGGTGGGGGACTTCAATGTCCATCACCAAGACTGGCTCAGTAGGACCACCTCAGACTGAGCATGTTGGGTCCTAAAGGACGTGGCTGCTAGACTGGGACTGCAGCAGGTCGTGAAGGAACCAACAACAGGAAAAAACATACTTGACCTCATCCTCACCAATCTGCCTGCTGCAGATGCAACTATCCATGATAGTAATGGTGGACGTGACCACCACACAGTCCTTATGGGAGTCCCATCTTCACATTGAGGATACCCTCCATTGTGTTGTGTGGCACTCCCACCGTGCTAAATGGAATATATTTTGAACAGACCTAGCAGCTCAAAACTGGGCATCCATGAGGCGCTGTGGGCCATCAACAGCAGCTAAATTGTACTCAACCACAATCTGTAACTTCATGGCCCAGCACATCCCCCACTCTACCATTACCACTGAGCCAGGGAATCAACCATGGTTCAATTAAAAATGTAGGACAACATGCCAGGAGGAATGCCAAATATAACTAAAAAGGAGGTGAAGCTACAACACAGGATTACTTGCATGCCAAACAGCATAAGCAGCAAGTGATAGACAGAGCTAAGGGATCTTACTATCAATGGATCAGATCTAAGCACTGTAGTCCTGCAAAATCCAGCTGGGAATGGTGGTAGACAATTAAACAACTCACTGGGAGAGGCAACTCTACAAATATCCCCATCCTCAGTGATGGAGGAGCCCAGCACATCAGTGTAAAATATAAGGCTGAAGCATTTGCAGAAACCTTCAGCTAAAAGTGCTGAGTGGATGATCCATCTCGGCCTCTATGGAGGTCCCCAGCATCTCAGATGTCAGTGTTCAGCCAATTCTATTCACTCCACTTGATATCAAGAAATGGCTGAATGTGCAAAGGCATGGGCCCTGACAATATTCTGGCAATAGTACTTGTGCTCCAGAACATGCCATGCTCCTAGCCGTGCTGTTCCAGTAAAGCAACAACAGTGGCATCAACACAAAAAATGCCCAAGTATGTTCTGTACATAAGAAACAGGACAAATCTAACCCGCCAATTACTGCCCCATCAGTCTACTCTCGATGACCAATTAAGTAATGGAAAGGGTGACCAACAGTGCTATCAAGTGGCACTTGCTTAGCAATAACCTGCTCACAGTCACTCAGTTTGGGTTTCGCCAGGGTCACTCAGCTCCTGGCCTCATGACAGCCTTCATTCAAAAATGAACCAAAGAATTGAATTCCAGAGGTGAGGTGAGAGTGACAGCTCTCGAAACCAACACAGCATTTGACTGTGGCATCAAGGAGCCCTAGCAAAAATTGAGTCAATGGGAATCAGGGGGAAAACTCTCTGTTGGTTGGAGTCATACCTGGCACAAAGGAAGATGGTTGTGGTGCTTGGAGGTCAAGATCACAGCTCCAGGATATCACTGCAGAAGTTCCTCAGGTTAGCGTTCTAGGCCCAATCATCTTCAGCTGCTCCGTCAATAACCTTCCTTCCATCATAAGGTCAGCAGTGGGGATGTTAAGATCTCTTGGTCCCTTCCTGACCCACTTTGTTTATTGTTCCCCAAATTACTAATTTGCTCTGCAACCTTGAGACTTTTCTCTCATTGCTTTTGAATTTCCCTCTGAGCTGCCTGCATTATTAGTTCAAAGCCCTTTCTACCTCCCTTGTTATTTGATTCACTCAGACACTGGCCGAAGTGGAGTTTTTCCAACTTCCTCTTTCTCCGGTATTGGTGCCAGCACCCCAAGAAGCAAAACCCTGCCTCCCACAACATTCTTTCTGGCATGCATTTAATCTTCTAATCTGTTTATCCCTTTGCCAATGTGTGTGTGCCTCAGGTAACAATCTGGAGATTACCACCCAAAGTTCAGCATTTTAATTCAAGGAACCAGGGTTTCTTAAACTCTATCAGCAGAACCCCACTCCTAGTTCTACCTATGTCACCAGCTCCTACACAGACCATGAGAACTGGGTTCTCCCCCAATTCTTCTCCAAGTATCTGACCGAGCAGAATAGGATCCAATCCCTGATAGCTAGTAAAGCCAAAAGGCTCCTGTGCCCGTCCAGACTACTTTTGGGAACAATAGCAGGAAAGGTTTTATTAAGAAATCCATTTTATTTTAATTAAAAAGACAGTTTGCAGAATCGATTAAAACAAGCAATATCTGTAGAATGTCAGTGAATCAGCACAAGTTTCCAAGGTTGTACCAATTCTCATCATTCAGGATAATCTTGGATAGTTCTAATCTTCCAATAGATGCATTTATCTGTTTAATGACAATGTTTGTCTTTTCTCTATTCAGAAGGTCAAGTTTTGTTATAAGACGCATTCTCTGGAATGCTTAGCTGATGGAAGTCAGTGAAAAATCAAGACTGAAGGTCATAAAAAAGATGATGTCTTTTAGCGTAACTTAAAAAGTGAGATTGCTGTCAGGAAGTTAGGGAAAATCCAGAGGGTTAATCATCCTGTGATCAAACTCAGCAATTGTCATAGAGTCATAGAGTTTTACAGCATGGAAACAGGCCCTTTGGCCCAACTTGTCCATGCCGCTCTTTTTTTTAAACCCCGAAGCTAGTCCCAATTGCCCGCATTTGGCCCATATCCCTCTATATCCATCTTAATAGAGTCATAGAGGTTTTAATAGTCATAGAGATTTAATTGTAATGTGAAGTTTCCAGTAACCTTCACAGCTTCAAATATTTTGTCTTTGCGTACCATCTCCTGTACTATATTCAATAAACAAGACTCAGGGGAGTAATTGGCTAATCTCTAAAAATGATCTTGATGCCCCTGACACGTGCTGTCTCACAGCGCCAGGTGCCCAGGTTCAAGTCCGGCCTCGGTGACTGTATGGAGTTTGCACGTTCCCCCCACATATCTGCGTGGGTTTCCTCTGGGTGCTCCGGTTTCCTCCCACAGTCCAAAGATGTGCAGGTTAGGTTGATTGACCAAGCTAAATTGTCCCTTAGTATCAGGGAGATTAGCAGGGTAAATATGTGGGGTTATGGAGATAGGGCCTGGGTGGGACTATTGTCGGTGCAGACATGATGGGCCGAATGGCCTCTTTATGCACTGTAGGGATTCTATGATTCTATACCTGTTCATATATTGTAGCCAAAACTATCAGTGTTGATCATTTGCTGCATGCATCAGCAGCAATCTGACATTGTGAGGGTGAGGCACTACTTAAATACAGACAGCATTTCAATGGTAATTGGGTCCACAGTAAAGGAGTTGAATGCATTGTTAAGAGAAAGATGGTCTTTAAATTAAAACATAATGAGTTTAACAAAACAGTCATAAATAAAACAGGTCTGGCCTTGCCAGATTCTTTTGCAGACTGAAGCCCCGCCCAAAGCTTACACATGCTGAGAAGGGAGAAAGGCCAATAAGAATGCTCTGCAACACTTCTCCCCCTTCAATTTCAATCCCCCACCGGGACAGAAATAGAAAGAAAGTTATGTCTTAACTATACAGAAGTCTGTCAAGAGCTTTGCGGTTACATCGTGACCAACTCAATATCACTGGTGAATCTTGTAACGGGTGATCTGGAATCACAGGTGAAGAGGTAGATTGAGAATCTGTACATGAATGTTCCTCTTCCACTCCCACAGCAGAGTCAACTGGCAAACCTGGAAACACGGGAATTGCTTCCTGGTGAACGCCCACAGCAGCATTATCTTCCGCCACGTTATCGGTAATGGTTGCTGTCATATAGAAACATAGAAAACTACAGCACAAAACAGGCCCTTCAGCCCCACATGTTGTGCCGAACATATCCCTACCTTTTAGGCCTACCTATAACCCTCCATCCTATTAAGTCCCATGTACTCATCCAGGAGTCTCTTAAAAGACTCTATCGAGTTTGCCTCCACCACCACTGACGGCAGCCGATTCCACTCGCCCACCACCCTCTGTGTGAAAAACTTCCCTTCTAACATCTCCCCTGTACCTACACCCCAGCACCTTAAACCTGTGTCCTCTCGTAGCAGCCATTTCCACCCTGGGAAAAAGCCTCTGAGAGTCCACCCGATCTATGCCTCTCAACATCTTATATACCTCTATTAGATCTCCTCTCATCCTACGTCTCTCCAAGGAGAATATGTTCCCTCAGTATGTCTGGAGGGAAGACAGAGGATTGGAGAATAGTCAATGTTGTTCCTTTGTTTAAGAAGGATAGCTAGAATAATCCAGGTAATTACAGGCCGATGAGCCTTACATCAGTGATAGGGAAATTATTGGAGAGGATTCTTCGAGACAGGATTTATTCCCACTTGGAAATAAGTGGACGTATTCGTGAGAGGCAACATGGTTTTGTGAAGGGGAGATTGTGTCTCACGAATTTGATCGAGTTTTTCGAGGAAGTGACGAAGATGATTGATCATAGAATCCTACAGTGCAGAAAGAGGCCATTTGGCCCATCGAGTCAGCACCCACCACAATCCCACCCAGACCCTACCCCCATATCCCTACATATTTACCCACTAATCCCTCTAACCTATGCATCCCGGGACACTAAGGGGCAATTTAGAATGGCCAAATCAACCTAGCCCGCACATCTTTGGACTGTGGGAGGAAACTGGAGCACCTGGAGGAAACCCATGCAGACACAGGGAGAATGTGCAAACTCCACACAGACAGTGAGCCGAGCCGGGATTCGAACCCAGGTCCCTGGAACTGCGAAGCAGCAGTGCTAACCACTGAGCTACTGTGCTGCCCTTGATGAGGGTAGGGCAGTGAATGTTGTCTTCATGGACTTCAGTAAGGCCTTTGACAAGGTCCCTCATGGCAGACTGGTGCAGAAGGGGAAGTCACATGGGATCAGAGGTGAGCTGGCAAGGTGGATACAAAACTGGCTCGGTCAAAGAAGACAGAGGGTAGAAGTGGAAGGGTGCATTTCTGAATGGAGGGCTTTGACAAGTGGCATTCCTCAGGGATCAGTGTTGGGACCTTTGCTGTTTGTAATATATATAAATGATGTGGAGGAAAATGTAACTGGTTTGATTAGTAAGTTTGCAGACGCATGGTAGGTTGTTGCATAAAGTTAAATCTCACGGGATCCAGGGTGAGGTATCTAAATGGATACAAAATTGGCTTCTTGACAGAAGCCAGAGGGTGGTTGTAGGGGGTTGTTTTTCAAACTGGAGGCCTGTGACCAGCGGTGTGCCTCAGGGATCAGTGCTGGGCCCACTCTTATTTGTCATTTATATTAATGATTTGAATGAGAATATAGGGGGCATGGTTGGTAAGTTTGCAGATGATACCAAGATTGGTGGCATAGTGGACAGTGAAGAAAGTTATCCCCAATTGCAACGGGATCTTGATCAATTGGGCCAGTGGGCTGACGAATGGCAGATGGAGTTTAATTTAGATAAATGCAAGGTGATGCATTTTGGTAGATTGAACCAGGGCAGGACTTACTCAGTTAATGGTAGGGCGTTGGGGAGAGTTACAGAACAAAGTGATCTAGGGGTACATGTTCACAGCTCCTTGAAAGTAGAGTCGCAGGTGGACAGAGTGGTGAAGAAGGTAGTTGGCATGCTTGGTTTCATTGGTCAGAACATTGAATACAGGAGTTGGGACGTCTTGTTGAAGTTGTACAAGACATTGGTAAGGCCACACTTGGAATACTGTGTGCAATTCTGGTCACCCTATTATAGAAAGGATATTATTAAACTAGAAAGAGTGCAGAAAAGATTTACTCGGATGCTACCGGGACTTGATGGATTGAGTTATAAGGAGAGGCTGAATAGACTGGGACTTTTTTCTCTGGAGTGTAGGAGGCTGAGGGGTGACCTTATAGAGGTCTATAAAATAATGAGGGGCATAGGCAAGGTAGATAGTCAATATCTTTTCCCAAAGGTAGGGGAGTCTAAGACTAGAGGGCATAGGTTTAAGGTGAGGGGGAGAGATACAAAAGTGTCCAGAGGGGCAATTTTTTCACACAAAAGGTGGTGAGTGTCTGGAACAAGCTGCCAGAGGTAGTAGTAGAGGCGGGTACAATTTTATCTTTTAAAAAGCATTTAGATAGTTACATGGGTACGATGGGTATGGAGGGATATGGGCCAAATGCGGGCAATTGGGATTAGCTTAGGGGTTTAAAAAAAAAAGGGCGGCGTGGATAAGTTGGGCCGAAGGGCCTGTTTCCATGCTGCAAACGTCTATGACTCTGTGACTCTATGACAAAGCTTGATGTATTTACGGATAGCAATGAGGACCGTCAGAGGATACAGCAGGATATAGATCAGTTGGAGACTTGGGTGGAGAGATGGCAGATGGAGTTTCATCCGGACAAATGTGAGGTAATGCATTTTGGAAGGTCTAATACAGATAGGAAATATGCAGTAAATGGCAGAACCCTTAAGAGTATTGATAGGCAAAAGGATCTGGGTGTACAGGTACACAGCTCACTGAAAGTGGCAATGCAGGTGGAGAAGGTAGTCAAGGAGGCATATGGCATGCTTGCTTTCATCAGCCGGGGCATTGAGTTTAAAAATTGGCAAGTCATGTTGCAGCTTTATAGAACCTTAGTTAGGTTGCACTTGGAATATAGTGTTCAATTCTGGTTGCCACAATACCAGAAGGATGTGGAGGCTTTGGAGAGGGTACAGAAAAGATTTACCAGGATGTCGCCTGGTATGGAGGGCATTAGCTATGAGGAGAGGTTGGAGAAACTTGGTTTGTTCTCACTGGAACGACAGAGGTTGAGAGGCGACCTGATAGAAGTGTAACCCACTGCTGACCACTATATGGGGCTACTATTTAAATATTCAATCAACAGGATCCCGAATTCCTAGCGGTTGATGTTGATTTGGCTAATTTCCTGTTTACCCATAAAGGTCAGTACTGTAATCGGAATAACAAAAATAAATTTAACAACAAATATAATTAACAGACATACAACAGGTAAAGAATCCCACCAAACAGTTTCAACCCTAAAAACAAATGTTCAAAACATCACCAAGAGCTCTGATCTATAACCGTTGGGGCCCATCCGTTGGTGCACACATGGGGAACCTCGTCCTCAGTAACACACTTGTAGATACTGTTCCAGTTGGATTGTATATTCCCCACCAGTTACTCACGACACACACACAGTCCAGAAGAGAGACACGTGTGGAAGATGATGCCGCAGGAGGCAGAGGTGCCGCGAGCTATCCATGCAGCAACGCAGGTCCAGTGCGCTGAAGGCTGTCCTCCTCGGCAGTAATGAAAAGAACAGGCAGGGGAACGCCTGGCTGCCTCTTACTCCAAACCGAATTCTCACTGCCTGGGAAAAGCTCCTCTTCAAAACGTGGCTCTCTCTCTCTGCACACTCCCTGCCTTACTCCGCAGCTGCTTCACTTCCTGGCGCCTTTTTTTTTCTTCCCACCCCCAGAGCAATCCAATTGGCTCAGCCCACATCACTCAACAAACAGCATCCTGTTCAGCAAACAGGACACTGAAACCCACAAGGGACAAAGAACACTTGTAAATGTCTTCCCCACAAATCCCCATTTTTCTCAGTCCCTTACATTCTCCCCCCACCAAAAATACAGCATGCCCCCATGCTGAGCTACATGACATGGACCCAGTTAACCAATTACACCATGTACCTTAAACTGGCCCTCAGTGTGATGACTGGTATAATAGGGAGTGAAAAGAGTGGTACCTTATTTATACATGACGAGCACTGAGCAAAGGAGTTACACCACCATGCATGACAACAATTGCAGTGTTCAGGGAAATGCATAGTGGGTGGGGTAGCTGAGTGAACACTTGTATGTCCTGCTACTACAGACTTTGCACACGGCTCTCCCAGCTTTGTATAATGGAAACGGTCTGCTGGCTTTCTCTCTCTCTGTAATCTCCTTATCTCTGATTCTGGATTTGCTATGTTAGATATGTCTGTAGTGTAAGTGCCCCCAACAGAACTTTCTGATTCTACTTCCCTTTGCTCAGTTACTACCTCTTCTATCACAACAGGTCGCCCTTCTGAAGATTCTGAGCTGGCTGCGACTTCTGGCCCTTCTGTAGCATTCGTGGGGGGATTGGACTCTGTAGGCATGACATCCTGTTCCAGTTGTTCACAGATGTCCTCAGGATTGTAAATGATCAAGTCCTCTGGGTAATGTCCATACTCTGACTCTGAGTCTGAAGAGTTTTGATCTCCCAGGTGCACATCAGCTGCGGAGTCATCTTTGAGAACCTCAGGAGTTTGATTCCTTTCTTTTGCTTTCCAGCACCTGAGGGCTCTTGGAGAGGGAGTAGGCTTTGGGTCAACCTCAGTGCTCACACTTTTTCTCAACAGCCGGGTATTTGTCCCTTAAGAAGAGCACAATGGAGAAGTTTGGCAAGGCGATATAGAAAAGCAGAGAGTTTTTCTCCTTCATTCTGGTATGTGTGTCTGAACTTGGCCAAGATGTCGGTTCCACTCTCTGTGGTGCCATAAGCTGTGTCCAGAGCAAATAAATAATCGGTGGCCGTAGCAGTGGGAGTGTTAACTTTCAAAAATCAGACGATGTCAGCAGCAGGCCCTTTGAAACTCTCCACTATACGCTGTCTCTTGGCAACGTCAGTGCATTGCCACTCACTGATCATCTGGGTAGCCTGCTCCATCCAGGCATCATATTCTTCCTCACCTGGGGGTACAGGTTTCAGTCCTGAAAACAGTCTCAGCTTTCTGTAGCTAGGCCCATCGGTAGACACTTGGTTGCACTTGTCCACCAGGTTGCCAATAGCAGTCACTAAATCTATGTTCACATCCACTTTGGGAGCTTGGTTTTCTGATATCATGGCCTGAAAATCCATTGTCTTAAGTGAGCTACTAACACTGTAAAAAAACTTTTCCTGTTGTAATTATTGGGTTAACTGTTACTGACTGTTGTGGGAAAAGTCACCACTCGGAGATCAGACTTGAGATTCAACATATAGTTTATTAAATTGAAGCTTCGGGAGGATCTCTGGGCAGAGTTCCTCAATCTGGCTTGGCAGCAAGTGCATTTATATACGTTAAAACATCGCAAACATCAGCAGTTTTGCATCAAGCCGTACACGGTTACATACTTGGCCAATTGTGCCCCTTAACAATAGTTAGTTATCAATAACTCCCAATCACATTTCGTTGAAAATATCTCACTGTTCGAGTTCCCCTTTCAGGCCATCTGCCTCTGAGCTACCTAACTATTCTTGTCATTTGCTGTCTGACCATTCCTGCTTGCTTTGCATTTTTACACTAAAATGAGACATGGCTCACCCCAGCTTGTCACTGAGTCAAGGCTCGAGTGTTTGTGGTTAACCACAGAGTGCAAAAGTTACATAGACAACTTTTCTTGTCTTAAAAAGTTTTACATTCACAATAATGGCTTGAACAGTCTCAATTTTACTCCAACACTGACTGACGAAAAGAGGAAAGAAAAAATTTTATTTGACCTGTCTGGTAAACAGGAATGATCCCAGCGATGCCTCCAAAAATGTAACCCCCTGCTGACCACTATATGGGGCTACTATTTAAATATTCAATCAACAGTATCCCGAATTCCTAGCGGTTGATGTTGATTTGGCTAATTTCCTGTTTACCCATAAATGTCAGTACTGTAATCGGAATAACAAAAATAAATTTAATAACAAATATAATTAACAGACATACAACAGGTAAAGAATCCCAAACCGAAGATCTTCCCACCAAACAGTTTCAACCCTAAAAAAAAATGTTCAAAACATCTCCAAGAGCTCTGATCTATAACCGTTGGGGCCCATCCGTTGGTGCACACATGGGGAACCTCGTCCTCAGTAACACACTTGTAGATACTGTTCCAGTTGGATTGTATAGTCCCCACCAGTTACTCACGACACACACACACACAGTCCAGAAGAGACACACATGTGGGAGATGATGCTGTAGGAGGCAGAGGTGCCTTGAGTCGTCCGTGCAGCAACACAGGTCCAGTGTGCTGAAGGCTGTCCTCCTCGGCAGTAATGAAAAGAACAGGCAGGGGAACGCCTGGCTGCCTCTCACTCCAAACCAAATTCTCACTGCCTGGGAAAAGCTCCTCTTCAAAACGTGGCTCTCTCTCTCTCCCTGCCCACTCCCTGCACACTCCCTGCCTTACTCCGCAGCTGCTTCACTTCCTGGCGCCTTTTTTTTTCTTCCTGCCCCCCGAGCAATCCAATTGGCCCAGCCCACATCACTCAACAAACAGCATCCTGTTCAGCAAACAGGACACTGAAACCACAAGGGACAAAGAACACTTGTAAATGTCTTCCCCACAAATCCCCATTTTTCTCAGTCCCTTACAGAAGTCTACAAGATTATGAGAGACATGGACAGAATGGATAGTTAGAAGCTTTTTCCCAGGGTGGAAGAGTCAATTACCCGGGAGCACAGGTTTAAGGTGCGAGGGGCAAGGTTTAAAAGAGATGTACGAGGCAGATTTTTTACACAGAGGGTGGTGGGTGCCTGGAACTCGTTGCTGGGGGAGATAGTGGAAGCGGATTCGGTAGTGACTTTTAAGGGACGTCTTGACAAATACATGAATAGGATGGGAATAGAGGGATATGGTCCCCGGAAGGGTAGGGGTTTTTAGTTCAGTCGGGCAGCATGGTCGGTGTAGGCTTGGTGGGCCGAAGGACCTGTTCCTGTGCTATAATTTTCATTGTTGGGTGTTCTTTGTTCTTTAGAAGACAACAGATGCTGCAAAGCAGGATATAGAACATAGAACATAGAACAGTACAGCACAGAACAGGCCCTTCGGCCCACGATGTTGTGCCGACCTTCATCTGAAACCAAGATCAAGCTATCCCACTCCCTACCATCCTGGTGTGCTCCATGTGCCTATCCAATAACCGCTTAAATGTTCCTAAAGTGTCTGACTCCACTATCACTGCAGGCAGTCCATTCCACACCCCAACCACTCTCTGCGTGAAGAACCTACCTCTGATATCCTTCCTATATCTCCCACCATGAACCCTATAGTTATGCCCCCTTGTAATAGCTCCATCCACCCGAGGAAATAGTCTTTGAACGTTCACTCGATCTATCCCCTTCATCATTTTATAAACCTCTATTAAGTCTCCCCTCAATCTCCTCCGCTCCAGAGAGAACAGCCCCAGCTCCCTCAACCTTTCCTCATAAGACCGACCCTCCAAACCAGGCAGCATCCTGGTAAATCTCCTCTGCACTCTTTCCAGCGCTTCCACATCCTTCTTATAGTGAGGTGACCAGAACTGCACGCAATATTCCAAATGCGGTCTCACCAAGGTCCTGTACAGTTGCAGCATAACCCCACGGCTCTTAAACTCCAACCCCCTGTTAATAAAAGCTAACACACTATATGCCTTCTTCACAGCTCTATCCACTTGAGTGGCAACCTTTAGAGATCTGTGGATATGGACCCCAAGATCTCTCTGTTCCTCCACAGTCTTCAGAACCCTACCTTTGACCCTGTAATCCACATTTAAATTTGTCCTACCAAAATGAATCACCTCACATTTATCAGGGTTAAACTCCATTTGCCATTTTTCAGCCCAGCTTTGCATCCTATCTATGTCTCTTTGCAGCCTACAACAGCCCTCCACCTCATCCACTACTCCACCAATCTTGGTGTCATCAGCAAATTTACTGATCCACCCTTCAGCCCCCTCCTCTAAGTCATTAATAAAAATCACAAAGAGCAGAGGACCAAGCACCGATCCCTGCGGCACTCCGCTAGCAACCTGCCTCCAGTCCGAAAATTTTCCATCCACCACCACCCTCTGTCTTCGATCAGACAGCCAGTTACCTATCCAATCGGCCAACTTTCCCTCTATCCCACACCTCCTTACTTTCATTACTAATTTTGACCCTGTAGTGTTTAGAATAGAGCTAATTGCATTTTGGTTAGAAGTGAGAGAGGACCTTAGGGATTATATTTTTATTAAAGTAATTGAAGGTGAGTTGGGTATACAGGTCATTATAGTCATGCGATACTAGAAGTGGGAGGAGCTTGGTATGTAGCAGAAAACGTTTTTTTCTGTGTTCAGTTGCTGGAGAGGGCTGTTTAAAGATAGAAGCTTACAAGCAGCTCTCTCTCTCTCTGAAAAGTTTCTTTGGATGGCTGTTACCATAATTTAAAGCAAGTATGCCTGAGTTTGCTCACTGTATTTGAAGTGGGGTTTAAGGCAATGGGAAGACTGTTGCTTACTTGGAGCTGAAATAGTGATAAGTTAGAAATTAAGAGTTATTTCTTTTCATGTTTACAACTGTTCAATGGTTAGAAGTTAAACTGCTTCATTTTGTTAGACATATATGTAACCTGTGTTATGAATAATGCTTGTTTTGATTTTTAAAATTCCTAATTTGTCAGTGGAATTACCCCTGGAATGAAGTATCCTTTCCTCACATTTAATACAAAATAGAAAAATTATTGGGGATTAGTCTGGTGTCATAATTTACCTCAGGTCCGGGTCCAGCACTCTAACAAAAAATGGGGACTCTTGCCAGGATTAAATACTATGACTGGAAATCTCCCATCCCACTCGCCACTGGAATTTTAGTGGGAGGGTCGCAGAGAATGTGAAACGCCATTGGCGATCAGGCGGGAAATTCCGGCTTTTAGACCAGCATGGCCGGAGAATTCCACCCTGTAATTCCTTACTTGGCTTGGGATTATTGAATTTAAAGGCAGTGGGTTTGAGGAACTGGTGATTGTTTTTTTAAGTATTGTATTCAGTTAGTTTAAATAGGGAGTGCCCTGTGGAAAAATGGCTCTTTGAGTGACGAAAGATTTCCTGGTTGTGGAAGAGGTCACTACCACCTGAATGAAGAACCTGAGGGGAGGGATCCTGAGTGGAGGGTCTAAGGTTGGCTGAGTTGGGGATCTGAGGGGGACCTGAATAGATCCAATTCTGTTAAATCAATAGAACAAATAGTCTAAAAATGTGCGGGTTAGGTTGATTGGCCATGCTAAAATTGCCCCTTAGTGTCCTGAGGTGTTAGAGGGATTAGCAGGTAAATGTGTAGGCGGCACGGTAGCACAGTGGTTAGCACTGCTGCTTCACAGCTCCAGGGTCCTGGGTTCGATTCCCGGCTCGGGTCACTGTCTGTGTGGAGTTTGCACATTCTCCTCGTGTCTGCGTGGGTTTACTCCGGGTGCTCCGGTTTCCTCCCACAGTCCAAAGATGTGCGGGTTAGGTTGATTGGCCAGGTTAAAAATTGCCCCTTAGAGTCCTGGGATGCGTAGGTTAGAGGGATTAGCGGGTAAATATGTGGGGGTAGGGCCTGGGTGGGATTGTGGTCGGTGCAGACTCGATGGGCCGAATGGCCTCCTTCTGCACTGTAGGGTTTCTATGACTTCTATGATAAGGGGGTAGGGCCTGGGTGGGATTGTGGTCGGTGCAGACTCCTTGGGTCAGATGGCCTCTTTCTGCACTGTAGGGTTTCTATGATTCTATGAATGAGCAGACTGAGGGTAAAGGGTATTGAGTGGAGTTTCTAGGGCAGAGTGGTTGGATCGTGTCACCCTCCTGCCTGTGTGGTGTGCGGGTGGTTACCCGTTATTTGTGAGTGGGGGGCAGAATGTCCCTCTTTGGTGAGGGATTGGTGGTGCTGGTCGGGGGGAGCGCGGGGGGCTGTCTGCGAGTTCGGAGATTGAGACATCATTTAAAAATGTATGTTTCTAAAATTGTACCATGGGATATTTTACATCCACCTGAGAGGGTGGGTTTGGTTTATTTTATCATCCAAAGGTTGGCACCTCCAGCAGTACAGCACTCCCCCCACTGGAACTCCAACATTGAAAAAGTGCTCATGCCACTGGGGTGATAGGTAAAATTTCAATTGTCAGGTCAGGGGCTGTAAAGGACTAAAACTGCTACTGTTGAATGTGATGTGCGAAGACCACAAGGGAGGCAAAATCTGAAATTCTGGGGCTGTAATAGGAACAGATTAAAGGAAGAATTGATGGATTCGGGAGTGTAATTTCAAGTTAGCCTGACAGTGTCTGTAAAAGCCATATATTGTGTGAGGAATATTCTCCAGCGCACAAAGCTTTTGAAACCGTTAATATTTATTGAATAATGTCGAAAGAAAAGACCACTATATGACTGTTCCGTTTTTGGCCACAATTCTCCTGAATGAATTCTAGGTGCTGCCGCCAGCGGGAAAATCAGTGCAGTTCCCGCTGATACTGGTGGCACAACTGAGGTGGGATTCAACCACTTTAAAACTCAAAAAGATGCCCCCACGTTAATCGTGCAAACCCAAATACACCAGAGTGTGAGGCTCCCGAATCAGTGATCAACTCTTCAGCTTTCACTCAAGAACACTTCCTGCTTTTCCTTCTTTCAGAATAACTGAAGGATGAATAACCCAGCCTGTCATTAATGCAGGAAGCATTTCATGTTAGATCTTTATGAGATCAATCTTTTTGAGGTTATAACTGCGGATTTACTTCTGACAGCCTCTAAAATCCCAGAAAAAAAATCATTAATGCCTGTAACTGAATAGGTTTTTGTTCATTACAAGATTAATTAGATGTTCCACGCAATGTTCATTTAGAATATGTGATATTGCTGAATCAAACCTTTAGTTTACCCATGATAACTGCATCTCAATGTTGTTGCCTGGATTGGGGGGCATGCCTTATGAGGATAGGTTGAGGGAGCTTGGTCTCTTCTCCCTGGAGAGACGAAGGATGAGAGGTGACCTGATAGAGGTTTACAAGATGTTGAGAGGTCTGGATAGGGTAGACTCTCAGAGGCTATTTCCAAGGGCTGAAATGGTTGCTACGAGAGGACACAGGTTTAAGGTGCTGGGGGGTAGGTACAGAGGAGATGTCAGGGGTAAGTTTTTCACTCAGAGGGTGGTGGGTGAGTGGAATCGGCTGACGTCGGTGGTGGTGGAGGCAAACTCGTTGGGGTCTTTTAAGAGACTTCTGGATGAGTACATGGGATTTAATGGGATTGAGGGCTATAGATAGGCCTAGAGGTAGGGATATGATCAGCGCAACTTGTGGGCCGAAGGGCCTGTTTGTGCTGTGGCTTTCTATGTTCTATGTTCTATCTCTCACACATACGCATGATAATAGAATGAGGTGTAGTTCTGAAATTGTACCCAGTGCAGAAGCATTAGGGTGACACTCGGGTTTTGAGCTTGTATGCAATAATGCAGAGAGATATAGGCCGGGATTCTCTCAGCCAGCTGTGCTGCTCGAGCTGCACAACAGGCCAGGGAACAGCAGCGGAGGCCTTTAGCGAGGTCACTGATCACGAGTCTCCCAAGGGTTTTCTGTCAAATCAATCAGCTGAATATCGTATGGAAATAACAATTTCCAGATGATTAGCGGGCCTGGGTCGGTATTCTCCAATTCTCCAGGCCCACTGGCATCTTCACTCCCCCCCCACGCTCCCCCCACCACCCCCCCACCCCGGCCAAGAGTGGTTCCCTCCAATGGGGTTTATGACTGCTCCCCACTAATGGGGAACAGGTGTCCTCACACTGCTGGTGATGACAGTGGTCATTAGGGCCCTCTGGAACGTCGGGGCAAGGAGGGGTGCCCTTTGGGCAGTACCAGCCTGGCACCCTGGAACTGCCCAAGGGGCAAACTGGCACTGCCCACCAGGCACTTTGGTACTGCAGGCAGTGTCAAGGGTATGAGGTCAGAGGAGGCAGGGCCTTGCTGCCACTCTGCACTTTGAGAGTCTGGGAGTGGTAGGGAGGATGTGGATCGGGCCTGGTCATCGGGGGGAGGGGAGGGGGGGGGACGGGTGGGGGGGGAGTTGGGGCTGGCCATCATGATGGGGGTGCGGTTGAGGTTGGCTATGATGGCGTGGGGGAAGAGATTGGGACTGGCAGGGAGGCAGGGGGCGAGATCGGGCTAGCCCAGGAAGGTCAGGTAGGCTAACGATTTTGGGTGGGAGGGGGTCTGGAAGGCAGACTGGAGATTCGCTCTGGTAAGTACACCCAAAAGTACTCCCGTTTTCCTGCCCATTGGGTACTTGGTTTTTTTGGGGAGAATCCCGGCCATAGATTAGCACATATAAAGCCTCACGAGTTTCCAATCTCATCTCATCATTGGAAAGCAAACACTCTCCACACAGGGAGGGAAAGTTACCCCAATACTAGCTCTTGCACCTCCTAGTGAGCAGCTGCTCACTATCTCACTTGTGAAAATGATGAGAAAACCGTCATAAACAGACTTGCATTCTTGCATAGCACCTTATCATGTCCTCATGATCCTCCAGAGTGCCAATGAATTACATTGAGAAGGAGAAAGCAAAATCATGTAGAGTCTGATGCTTTAATTAACAGTTTTCACATGCAGGATCTGGCATGTTTGTTTAGTGTGGTATTGCCATAACTCTAAGTTCAACTTCAAATCCAAAGAAGCCACAATAAAAGTCAGTCTTGGAAACTTCCTGAGAGCTAGTGTTCAAGTGGACAAGATTCTGCATCCTCATCTCATATGTCATGGTAAAATTATTTGGAAGTCTTATTTAACTAAATATGAATGGTCCTTCTGAGGACAATTCGTTGAAGTGAGGAGATTGGCTATAGATTTATAGAAAGTAATAGCAGAGGGACCAGCCATTCAGCCCATCAGATATCTGCTGGCTGAGAGAGATTCATTTTTTAGCCCTTGGTAAGTAGCCCTGTAGATCATGGTGCTTCTAATGGATACCCCCTCCCCCTTTCTCCCCATTATTGAGGACAATTCAAGCCGGAAAGGGGGATCTCCCTAGCAAAATTGAATGTTTCTGTGAATCAAAACACTGAAAATAGGTTTCCGAGCAGCTGGGGCCTATGCGAGAATGTAAGGGGATCACCCTCGTGAAACTGAATGCTCTTGTCAATCAAAGCACTTCAAAGAGGTCTGGTAACATCCAGGGCTTCTGAAATCAACCAAGGGCAATCTCTACTGTAGGATAGAGTGGTGCTGTGATTTTTGAAGACTTCCAGGTATTCACAGGGCATGGATATTAAAATGACCAGGCCACTTCAAAGGTATTACAGAACATAGCGAATCATCAAGATTTTTAACAGAAAGGTGCCTGAAATCACCATTCTAAGAGTGACTTCCATATTTTCCAGGGTAACAAGGAGAGTCCCCATAACCCTGAGGGGCCTCCTTGTGCAATTTGCCAGCAACTGAGGAGCTCATGGGCACAGTTTGAGGCAACACATAACTCCTATTCCCCCCTCTCGAAGTCCACGGTGCCTGGCCCCCACTTGCCAGGACCATCAGAGATAGGCGCCCACGGGACTTCCAGCATTTAAATTAAAATTTACATTTAAATTAGTTCTGATTATGTTCTTGCCCTCTCTGGATGGGAACCGAATCTCACCAGGCGCAGAGAGCCGAGAGACTCGCGACGGGCTTGATGCCTCGCAAGAATCCTAATTTGGCCCTTTCACCTGATTCAATGGGCCATTGGGAATAACAGCAGGGGCTAACAGCCATTGGAGCATCATATCTTTCAAGTTGATTGGCTGGTAGGAACATTTTATTCGTTTTTACACTGAAATTGCCACTACTTTCGGTGTTGAAACTTCTGAATGAGTTAAAATAATATGCAAAAAAGGACCAACTGGCCCATCAAACCTGGTCCACACTCATGGATGGAGCATCATGACTAGACAATTCTCCCCAACAACTCCCTTCCCCACCACCTGGAGAACAGAAGCACATCCACAGTCATGCAATCGTGCGACCTCGGGATGGCAAAACGCCCAGGGCTAATATGGGAAAGAATACTCCATAGACCTCTTTGCTAACCATGTCAGGCAGTCAAAAGCCAATCCAGCAGATCAATGGACCATGTGGCACCTGTAAAGCCATTTCACCTTTGATATGATTCAATCTGAGTCAAAAATCTCTGCACCTTCCTCTTGAGGATATACAGAAAGTCAGTGCCATCACATCAGCTGGCAATTCATCCTCAAGGTCAATTCCTCAGTGTAAAAGAAGAACCACCCGAAATCCAGTCTATTCCTACCTTTTCAAAGTATAAACTCACCTCCCTGGTTCTCCCTAATCCGTTAAAGCGGAGTAATCTATTAATAGGCTTCTTCACCACTGATATTTTTTAAAATTTCAATAAATTTGAACAGCAAATGTTTCTAGCTTTGCAATCACCAACATTGTTCATTGCATCCTTGTGCTTCCCTTCAGACAATAAGCTGATAAGTCATTTTATAAGATCATTTCTCTGACGGCAATGTCTCTTTAAGAGTGTGGACAGAACCCACAAGCTCAGACACCGGTGACTAAGAAATCACAACAAAGGAATGATCTGGTCATCAAACTCTAACGTCTTTTCTAAAGATTAGGATGAGATGTTTGATTCTTGTCTTGTTGATAGGCAGCACCTCCGCCCAGCTGTAGTAAAATCAAAGAACAAAGAACAAAGAACAATACAGCACAGGAACAGGCCCTTCGGCCCTCCAAGCCCGCGCCGCTCCCGGGTCCAAACGAGACCATTCTTTTGTATCCCTCCATTCCCACTCCGTTCATGTGGCTATCTAGATAAGTCTTAAATGTTCCCAGTGTGTCCGCCTCCACCACCTTGCCCGGCAGCGCATTCCAGGCCCCCACCACCCTCTGCGTAAAATACTTCCTTCTGATATCCGTGTTAAACCTCCCCCCCTTCACCTTGAACCTATGACCCCTCGTGAATGTCACCACCGACCTGGGAAAAAGCTTCCCACCGTTCACCCTATCTATGCCTTTCATAATTTTATACACCTCTATTAAGTCTCCCCTCATCCTCCGTCTTTCCAGGGAGAACAACCCCAGTTTACCCAATCTCTCCTCATAACCAAGCCCCTCCATACCAGGCAACATCCTGGTAAACCTCCTCTGCACTCTCTCTAAAGCCTCCATCCTAGATCATTTAAACACATTCATACCGAGGATTCTTATTGGATTTCAATATCAGGCAAAAAGAATAAAGAAGCAGCAGAGCTGAATGAACGGTTGCTCGGTTTCATTTAGGTTAAAATAAAGATCATTTTCTTTTCTTCAGACACCGCATACTTCTGCTGCTAGTTCAATAAAATGTGTAGGCCCCTTAGCCGACAGGCTTTGTTCAAGGTGAGGCCTGACAAAGACTTGGACAGTCTGTTGATACAAGTGGTGAAAGGAACAAGATGGAGAGAGCCAGGTTTCTGAAGTTTGCCCCTCCAGCTTGTTTTGAGAGAACTTGCAAAAACAGTTTAAATTAGAAAGAGCAGTAATTTTATTTGTGAGTAAACTGGCTCCCATTCGTTCAGCAGCTTCAGTTCCACTTAAAGACCGTTGGAAATGTTTGGATGCACCGGTGTGCACACTGTGGAATGAAGAATCCATCACCCACACCAAAGGATGGTGAATTGATCATTTACATTTCCAGGACTCCTGTCCCAGCCCAGCTTCGCTGGCCCATTCTCCATCCATTGAATCTTGCTGGAGAAATACCCTTGCTTTTTTTCAGGAGCCTGCTGTAGTTTTGATCATGAATTCTGTTTTGTAGTTCACAAAGAGTCCGGTTTAATCTGTCTCAATTCTCTTCTCGCATCTAGAGACACATCAGGCAGACAAAGCACACACGCATACATCTGTTTCTGTGGCTTGATTTTCCTGGAACAGACCTCCTAAAGACAGATGCTATAGCCTGAGAGGAGCCACTCTATATCAAGCGTGACTGACCAGGATTCTCTCTCGCTCTTATGCCTACCATAGTCATACTGGAAGGATTTGCAGGCTGGTACTCAACTTGCCCAGCCTGACATAACTACTGTAGCCATCAAGTCCTAGAGTAGGACTCGAAGTAAGAAGTCTCACAACACCAGGTTAAAGTCCAACAGGTTTATTTGGTAGCAAAAGCCACTGGCTTTCGGAGCGCTGCCCCTTTGCCAGGTATGTGGGAGTTCTGTTCACAAACAGGGCATATAAAGACACAAACTCAATTTACAAAATAATGGTTGGAATGCGAGTCTTTACAGGTAATCAAGTCTTAAAGGTACAGACAATGTGAGTGGAGAGAGGGTTAAGCACAGGTTAAAGAGATGCGCATTGTCTCCAGACAGGTTAGTGAAATTTTGCAAGTCCAGACAAGCTGTGGGGGTTACTGATAGTGTGACATGAACCCAAGATCCCGGTTGAGGCCGTCCTCATGTGTGCGGAACTTGGCTATCAGTTTCTGCTCAGCGACTCTGCATTGTCGTGTGTCGTGAAGGCCGCCTTGGAGAACACTTACCCGAAGATCAGAGGCCAAATGCCCGTGACCGCTGAAGTGCTCCCCAACAGGAAGAGAACAGTCTTGCCTGGTGATTGTCGAGCGGTGTTCACTCATCCGTTGTCGTAGCATCTGCATAGTCTCCCCAATGTAGGACTCGAATGTAGGACACAGTAGGACTCGAATCCAGAGCGTCTGGCTCAGCGGCAGGGATACTCCCATTGGGCCATTAGACCTCCTTCAGTTTAACTAAATAGTTTGAATAAATAGACTCCGTTTTCTGCAATGTATAAAGACTGTTTAAAAATGGCATTATGGGCTGATGCTTGGGTGTCTAATGAGTTGATACAAATGATGGTGTTTTGGTGAACATTTTGTGAAAAAACACAAGGCAAGGCAAGGTAAATTGGTAATAGAATTTCAATATAGATAAGATGAGGTGGTGAACTTTACTGGTTAGAATAAGCGGCCATATTCTGTTTGCTTAAATTAGTTAACAGGATCTGGGCATCATTGGAAAGACCAGCATTTATTGGCCATTCCTAATTGTTCTTAAAAAGTTGGTGATATGTCACTTTCTTGTATACAATGAGGCCTCTGTTCAGTTTACAAAGTGTGACCTCCAGCTTTGGCCACTTGTCATTTTTATTCCCCAACCTGCTCTAACACTGACCTTTCTGTCCTCGGCCTGCTGCAGTGTTCCAATGAAGCTCAACACAAGCTCGAGGAACAGTGGGTGGGATTCTCTGGCCATTCGCTGGTGGCAGGATTCCCTACTCCCACTGGCAGTGCGCACCCACCCGTGGGTTTCCCGGCAGCATGGGGTGGCCTCAATGGGAGATCCCGTTGACAGCGACGGGCCCAGAGAATCCCGCCACCAGCGAATGACATGCCATCTCCTGCCACCGAGAAACACGCGGCTGGGAGGCCAGAGAATCCCGCCCAGCATCTCATCTTTTAACAGAACACACCACAGCTTTCTAGATTCAACATTATATTTTACAATTTTAGATTGTAATCTTTGCCTCCATGTTATTTCTTTTTTCTTTGTTTTGTTTCTCCCATTTCTCTTTTATTTCCTTCACTTTCCTCTTGTGAGACAGGATCCTCCTATTCAAACCTCCTCTAGACACATCTTTTATTTCTATATTTGTCCTCTTACCTGTTTCCTTAGCCAAACACCATGAAACTTTTTATCATCTAACCTCTCTTGCTCTTTAGTTGGGTGGGAGGGTGAACTGTGACAAGGATGCAGAGATCCTTCAGAATAACCTGGATAGGTTGGGTGAATGGGCAAACCAATGGCAGATGCAGTATAATTTGGATAAATGTGAGGTTATTCACTTTGGAAGCAAAAACAAGAAGGCAGATTACTACCTGAATTTCTGTAAATTGGGAGAGGGGAGTGTGCAGCGGGACCTGGCTGTCCTTGTGCACCAGTCACTGAAGGTAAGCATGCAGGTGCAGCAGGCGGTAAAGAAGGCAAATGGCATTTTGGCCTTCATTGCGAGAGGTTTCAAGCACAGGAGCAGGGATGTGTTGTTGCAATTATACAGGGTCTTGGTGAGGCCACACCTAGAGTATGTTGTGCAGTTTTGATCTCCTTTTTTGTGGAAGGATGTTCTTGCTCTTGAGGGAGAAGGTTTACCAGGCTGATTCCGGGGATGGCGGGACTGATGTATGAGGAGAGATTGACTAGGTTAGAATTGTTTTCGCTGGAGTTCAGACGTATGAGGACGGATCTCATGGAGACTTATAAAATTTTAACAGGACTAGACTCGGGAGATGCAGGGAGGATATTCCCTGATGGTGGGGGAGTCCAGAACCAGGACTCACAGTCTGAGGATTCAGGGTAGACCATGTAGGACGGAGGTGAGGAGACATTTCTTTACCCAAAGAATGGTGAGCCTGTGGAATTCATTACCACAGGAAGTAGTTGATGCCAAAACATTGAATGTATTCAAGAGGCAGCTGGATATAGCACTTGGGGTGAATGGGATCAAAGGTTATGGGGAAAAAGCAGGATTAGCCTATTGAGTTGAATGATCAGCCATGATCGTAATGAATGGCGGAGCAGGCTCAAAGGGCCAAATGGCCTCCTCCTGCTCCTATCTTTTATGTTTCTACATTTCAACCTATACCAATCTTTTCTATTTATTGTTACTCCCACTTCCTCCCTTTCATTTGCTCTAAACCTGTCACATGTCTAACTTTTCTGAGTTCCATTGAATGGTCACGGATCTGAAATCCTTGCCAAACCCTCTGACTATTTCTAGCATTTTATGTTTTTATTTCATTTTTCCAGCATCCACTCTGTTTGGTTTTTGTACTTAAAGTTTAATAAGGCCACGTGATAGGGAGGATAGGATTGAAAAGCAGGGAAGTCATGTTAAATTTAAATAGTGTTAGACCACACTTCGACAATAGTTCATGTCTCCATCTTATAAAGAGGATATAGAAGCACCAGATAATGTGGAAAAATGATTCACAAGGGACAAAACTGAGAGGTTAGAACTATCATGAAAGATTAAACAGCATAGGACACTTTATTGTAGAAAAGAGTAGACTGATAGAGGTTTTTAAAATTATGAAAGGGTTTGATAGGGTAAACGTAAAGCAAATTATTACAGTTGTGGGAGACTTCAAAACTAGGTGGCATAAATATAAGCATTGTATAAAAGCAAATTACTGCTTTGACAAAGGGTCAACTGGACTCAAAATGTCAGTTCTTTTCTCTCCTTACAGATGCTGCCAGATCTGCTGAGATTTTCCAGCATTTTTTCTTCAAGCATAAAAATAAGGTCCTTCTCTCTCACCCTTTCCAGACCCGATGGTACGTAAGTCAGACTTTCATCTGTTTCTGTAGCTAATTATTCCTGGAACAGGTCGCTAGTCTGTTGCCAGGGGCTTATAGCTTGAGAGGCATTCCACCACATCAGGCATTGCCACACTGACATTCAGACAAAGTAAGGGACAATTTAATCTACCTAAACCTGCGCACCTTTGGACTTGGGAGGAAACCGGAGCACCCAGAGGAGACCCACATAGACACGGGGAGAACATGCAAACTCAACACAGACAGTGACCCGAGGCAATGACTCCACACAGACAGTGACTGGAGTCTGGAATCAAACCCGGGTCCCTGGTGCAGTGAGGCAGCAGTGCTGACCACTGTGCCACCATGCCACCCGTAAATATAAGGTAGTTACTGATAAATTCAATACGGAATTCAGAAGACACCTCTTTACCCTAAGAGCAATAAGAATGTGGAACGAATGTAAATCACAAGAAGTGGTGTGGATGAATAATATAGATTAATTTCAGGGGAACCTGTATATGCACATGAGGGAGAGTGAAATGGAAGAACATATTGATAGACTTGTAAGAAGAGGGATGGGAGAAGTCTCATGTGGAGTATAAATGCTGGCTTAGACCCCTTAGGTCCTGTTTCCATGCTGTAGATCTAACTCGATACAGCATTAACAGCTTCATTATTTTTGCTCTACCGCTTGCCCCTATCAGGAGTGTGCACTTCCAATTGGAGACAGGAAAACAGCACTTGCATAGATCTTTCAGTAACTTGCTTGGCTTGAAGCCTATTAACCACAACGTTTGATTTCCACACACTGGACACTGGATTGACCAGAAAACTTACAGATTGATGGAAGAACAAATGCAGTAAGTACATGCCTGACTGCTGTAACAACAGGTGTAATTTTAAACTGCCAGCATGTTTGGCAGCATCTATCGAGAGAGAAATGTTAAACTTTGCCTCTCGCTCTAAAGGTGCTGCCAGACCTGCTGAACATTTCCAACATTAGCTGTTTGTATCTCATATTTCCAGCATCCATGGTATTTAGCTTTTTGTTCAATTTAAAACTATTCCTTTTTGTTACATTACTTCCAGGAGTACTTCATAAATCTTTACAAATCACTGGTTAGGCCTCAGTTGGTGTGTCCAAACCTGGGTACCACGCTTAGAAAGGATGTCCATGCCTCAGAGAGGGTGCAGAGTTGATTTACTCAAACGGCGTCAGTGATGAGAGAGTTCAGTGAGGTGCAGAAACTAGAGAAGCTTGTGTTGTTCTCCTGACAACAGAGAAAGTGAAAAGAAAATTTAACAGAGGCATTCAAAATCCTGAAAGCACTTTGATAGAGTAAATTCACGGAAGGGTTAATAACTGAAGGCACAGGATTGAGGACATTGGTAAAAGACCCAGAGGAATATTTTTTGCAATAAGTTGTAATGATCTGGAATGCATAGCTGGAAAGTGTAGCGGAAAATTCAGTATTATTTTTTAAAAGGGAATTAGATAAATGCTTAAAGGGAAAAAAATGCGGAGCTGTGGGAAAAGGGAATGTTAGGGAATGCCACTGTTCTCCCCCCCCCTCCCAGCTCAAAAACAGCCATTTACCATAACTCTCTTTTCCAATCCATAGCCAATTTTATATCATGCTGACACTGTCCTTTTTATCCTATTGGCTTCAATTTCACTAACAAACATATGGTACTAATATTTAGTTAGTCAAATCTTTGCAAGCTTTGCAGGATTATTAGCATCAGCATCCTCAGATACATCCCATCTGGAATTAGGAACATAGGAGCATATAGGGGGCAATGTTACCGTTGTGCCCTGCCGTCTGATGGGAGGAGCGAGCCGGTTAGATCGCATGAGAGCCGAGAAATCATGTTTATGCCCAATTTCTCCCCTCTTGCGATCTTACCAGCACTGGATATCCGGCGCGATCAGCCTTGTGTCCATTTTTGGTGCAAGGCTAAATAATTTATGTAAATTATATGGAAATACTTTTTTACATTGATTTCATGAGCCCGGGGTGTTATCATTATTCGCTGGGAGACGATTTTTCCGATGAGGATCACAACTGGTCCCCAGCAACGGGGACCAGTTGTGATGGCCTCACCAGTAGAACCAGAGGCCACTGAGACCCACGGGGAGGTCGGGTGCAAAGGGAGGTGTCTGGCACCCTGGCACTGCCCACCAGGCACCCTGGCACTGCCCACTGAGCACAGGGTGGATAGGGAGGGTTGCGATAGGCCCGGGCTCCCACGGCAGCTGGGGGGGTCAGTGTTGGGGTTAACAATGGAGGCAGGTGAGAGCAGTAGAGGCTGAAAGACAGGTCTCTGCTGCTGGAGACCTGCACATGCACAATGGTGCCCTCTGCTGCTCTCAGCCAGCATTCAGGTGACTTAGGCCCCGCCCCCCCACTACAAGCGAGAAACCATTTCTGCTGTTTTTCATGCATTGAGTGGAGAAAGGCAGAGCTGTGACTGGTGACAGGATCTTGTTGCTGTGGAGAAAGGCAGAGCTGTGACTGGTGACAGGATTTTTGGGGTAAGAATTAGTTTTAAGTACTTTTCCGCGGGTGTTATTTATTTAATTTAGTTTTAAATTTTGGCGCGCAACCGGCAGTGGCCGCGGGGTTTACTGGGAAGGGTCAAAAGTTCTATATAAGTCAGTTAGTTGGGAGGTTAGTCCTCTTGTTGCTGTGGAGAAAGGCAGAGCTGTGACTGGTGACAGGATTTTTGGGGTAAGAATTAGTTTTAAGTACTTTTCCGCGGGTGTTATTTATTTATTTAATTTAGTTTTAAATTTTGGCGCGCAACCGGCAGTGGCCGCGGGGTTTACTGGGAAGGGTCTCTTGAGTTTTTTTTTTAGTGCACAGGAGGTTTAAAAGGCAGGTCCCACTATCTAGCGGGCAGCGTTGGGAGCGGGCAGCGGAGTGAGACGGAGCTGAGTGAGAACTGAGGGGCTTTGGCTCATCGGGCTTAGGCAGAAAGGGCGAGCAGGGGTGAGTTTCTTATTTTTAAAAAATTTTATTTATAAGTTACTTTTCTCCGGGTACCTTGGTAGAAATAATTTGGAACAGAGAGGAATAATCTTCATTCACTTTTTTCCCTGTGTTTAAAAGGGCAATTATGACTGTCAGGCCAGTATGTTGTTCCCAATGTAGGATGTGGGAGGTCCTGGAGGCTCCTAGCCTCCCAGACGACCATATCTGTGCTGGGTGTGTTGAGCTGCGGTTCCTAAGGGACCATGTTAGGGAACTGGAATTGCAGCTCGAGGACCTTCGCCGGGTTAGGGATAGTGAGGAGGTCATTGACAGGAGCTATCGGCAGGTGGTCACACCGGGACCACGGGAGGAGGGTAACTGGGTAACAGTGAGGAAGGAGAAAGCTCGGGTGATGGTGAGCACCCCGGTGGATGTGCCCCTTAATAATAAGTACTCCTGTCTGAGTACTACTGGGGTGGACAGCCCACCTGGGGGAAGCAGCGGTGGCAGTGTCTCTGGAGCTGAGCCTGGCCCAGTAGTGCAAAGGGGTAAGGAAAGGAGGGTAGTGCTAATTGGGGACTCTACGGTGAGAGGGTCAGATAGGCGTTTTTGCGGACACAGACGGGACTCTCGGATGGTGGTTTGCCTCCCTGGTGCAGGGGTCCAGGATGTCTCTGGTCGAGTCCCAGAAATCCTGAAGGGGGAGGGAGAGGAGCCCAAGGTCGTGATGCATATAGGTACTGCTGACATAGGTAGGAAGAGGGAAGGGGTCATGAAAAGAGAATATAGGGAGTTAGGTAGACAGCTGAGAAAGAGGAATGCAAAGGTAGTAATCCCGGGATTGCTGCCTGTGCCGCGGGAGAGTGAGAACAGGAATCGGTGGAGAATTAATGCGTGGCTGAGGGACTGGAGCAAGGGACAAGGATTTGGGTACTTGGATCATTGGGACCTCTTTAGGGGCAGGTGTGACCTGTTTAAAAAAGACGGGTGGCACTTGAATCCCAGGGGGACCAATATCCTGGCGGGAAGGTTGGCTAAGGCTACTGGTGAGACTTTAAACTAGAAAGGTTGGGGGGAGGGAATCGAAATGAGGGGACTGAGAGCGAGGAGGTTAGCTCGCAAATAGATAAGGAATGTAGACAGGGTAAGAGGGAGGTTAGACGAGTGAGGGAGAAGGGAAGTGCTCAGGCTGAAGGTCTGAGATGTGTCTATTTTAATGCCAGGAGTGTAGTGAATAAAGTGGATGAGCTTGGAGCGTGGATTGCTGCTTCGAATTGTGATGTGGTGGCCATTACGGAGACTTGGATGTCTCAGGGACAGGACTGGGTGCTTCAGGTGCCGGGTTTTAGATGTTTCAGGAAGGACAGGGAGGGAGGCAAGAGAGGGGGGGGAGTGGCACTGTTGATCAGGGATAGTGTCACGGCTGTAGAGAAGGTGGACGCCGTGGAGGGACTGACTACGGAATCTCTGTGGGTGGAGGTTAGGAACAGGAAGGGGTCGGTAACTTTGCTGGGTGTTTTCTATAGGCCGCCCAATAGTAACAGAGATGTTGAGGAGCAGATGGGGAAACAGATCCTGGAGAGATGTAGGAATAACAGAGTTGTCGTGATGGGAGATTTTAATTTCCCAAACATAGATTGGAATATCCCTAGGGCTAGGGGTTTGGATGGAGAGGAGTTTGTTAGGTGTGTCCAGGAGAGTTTCCTGACACAGTATGTGGATAAGCCTACTAGAGGAGAGGCTGTTCTTGATCTGGTGCTGGCTAATGAACCTGGACAGGTGGAGGATCTCTCGGTGGGTGAGCATCTTGGGGATAGCGATCATAATTCTATCTCCTTCACGATAGCATTGGAAAGAGATAGGGTCAGGCAGGCTAGGAAAGTGTTTCTCTGGAGTAAAGGGAAATACAGTGTCATCAGGGAGGAAATTAGACGGGTAAATTGGAAGGAGGCATTCTTGGGGAAAAGTACCGAAGGAAAGTGGAGGATTTTCAAGGAATGTTTGTCTGGAGCTCTGCATGACAACGTTCCGATGAGACAGGGGGGTGTTGGTAGGGTACGGGAACCGTGGTGCACGAAGGTTGTGATGAACCTGGTAAATAAGAAAAGAGAGGCGTACAGAAGGTTCAGAGAGCTAGGAGGTGTTAAGGATTTAGAGGAGTATACGCGATGTAGGAAGGAGCTTAAGAAGGAAATTAGGAGAGCGAGAAGGGGTCATGAGAAGACCTTGGCGGGTAAGATTAAGGAGAATCCCAAGGCTTTCTACAAATATGTCAAGAGTAAAAGGATGAGATGTGAAGGCATAGGACCCTTAAAAGGTGAAGGGGGAAAAGTTTGTGCGGAACCGTTAGAAATGGCGGAGGTGCTTAATGAATACTTTACCTCGGTATTCACGGTGGAAAGGGATCTGGGTGGTTGTACTGCTGGATTGCGGAGGACAGAAAGGATCGAGCATGTGGACATAAAGAAAGAGGATGTGTTGGAACTATTGAATGGCATCAAGGTTGGTAAGTCGCCGGGACCGGATGGGATGTACCCCAGGTTACTGTGGGAGGCGAGGGAGGAGATTGCGGAGCCTTTGGCGATGATCTTTGCATCGTCGATGGAGACGGGAGAGGTTCCGGAGGATTGGAGGATTGCAGATGTGGTCCCTATATTCAAGAAAGGGAACAGGGACAGCCCGGGAAATTACCGACCGGTGAGTCTAACCTCAGTGGTTGGTAAGTTGATGGAGAGGATCCTGAGAGACAGGATTTATGATCATCTAGAGAAGTTTAGTATGATCAAAAGTAGTCAGCACGGCTTTGTCAGGGGCAGGTCGTGCCTTACGAGCCTGGTTGAGTTCTTTGAAAATGTGACCAAGCACATTGACGAAGGAAGAGCGGTGGATGTGGTCTATATGGACTTCAGCAAAGCGTTCGATAAGGTCCCCCATGCAAGACTTCTTGAGAAAGTGAGAGGGCATGGGATCCAAGGGGCTGTTGCCTTGTGGATCCAGAACTGGCTTGCCTGCAGAAGGCAGAGAGTGGCTGTGGAGGGGTCTTTCTCTGCATGGAGGTCAGTGACCAGTGGAGTGCCCCAGGGATCTGTTCTGGGACCCTTGCTGTTTGTCATTTTCATAAATGACCTGGATGAGGAAGTGGAGGGATGGGTTGGTAAGTTTGCTGACGACACCAAGGTAGGTGGTGTTGTGGATAGTTTGGAGGGATGTCAGAAGTTGCAGCGAGACATAGATAGAATGCAAGACTGGGCGGAGAAGTGGCAGATGGACTTCAACCCGGATAAGTGTGTAGTGATCCATTTTGGCAGATCCAATGGGATGGAGCAGCAGTATAAAATGAAGGGTACCATTCTTAGCAGTGTAGAGGATCAGAAGGACCTTGGGGTCCGGGTCCATAGGACTCTTAAATCGGCCTCGCAGGTGGAGGATGCGGTCAAGAAGGCGTATGGCGTACTAGCCTTCATTAATCGAGGGATTGAGTTTAGGAGTCGGGAGATAATGCTGCAGCTTTATAGGACCCTGGTTAGACCCCACTTGGAGTACTGCGCGCAGTTCTGGTCACCTCATTACAGGAAAGATGTTGAAGCCATTGAAAGGGTGCAGAGGAGATTTACAAGGATGTTGCCTGGATTGGGGGGCATGCCTTATGAGGATAGGTTGAGGGAGCTTGGTCTCTTCTCCCTGGAGAGACGAAGGATGAGAGGTGACCTGATAGAGGTTTACAAGATGTTGAGGGGTCTGGATAGGGTGGACTCTCAGAGGCTATTTCCAAGGGCTGAAATGGTTGCTACGAGAGGACACAGGTTTAAGGTGCTGGGGGGTAGGTACAGGGGGGATGTCAGGGGTAAGTTTTTCACTCAGAGGGTGGTGGGTGAGTGGAATCGGCTGACGTCGGTGGTGGTGGAGGCAAACTCGTTGGGGTCTTTTAAGAGACTTCTGGATGAGTACATGGGATTTAATGGGATTGAGGGCTATAGATAGGCCTAGAGGTGGGGATGTGATGGGCGCAACTTGTGGGCCGAAGGGCCTGTTTGTGCTGTGGCTTTCTATGTTCTATGTTCTATAAGATAGCAGATTTGAAATCGCCCAAAAATGCATCTGAAACTCTCCCATTTTCATGCCCACCCTGACTTAGAATTTTTTTGGTAAGATTGCCCCCTTAAGGTATGAAAGGAGGCCATTTGACACATTGGCCGGAATTTTATCATCCCACCCACTACATGAATCGGCGCAGGCGAGGGTGTACCATGGAAAGTTCCGTTGACCTCGGCTGGGATTTTATGGTTTCGGGGTGAGTGAGGCCGTAAAATCCCACCCATCAAGTTTGTGCCTTAACCTATTCACTTTAAGTAATGCCAACAATAAAGAGGCCTGGTTGGTTCGATTTTAGTGTGGCTTGGCCATTTTTATATTGTATCCTTGTAATAGTTAACAAGGTCAAGCAAGTATTTTGATACTTGTTATATATTTAAGTGGTTGCATGATTGATTTAAGAGCTGGTTACAGGATTTGATGGTGATGTGATTGGGGTGTTTCACAGACTCCTGTTTAGTTTCATTTTGTACTCTGTACAGGCAGCAGATTCTTTAATAAATCTATTGAATCTATGGGCCTGATATTACCATTTTCATTCTAAGTGCTGAATCTGGGCATAATGCAGATCCGACTTGGGAATCTGCTTTCAGGCGCTCCCATACACACTTTGCCTGAAAAAATAATTGCGGGTCCCATTCGTGCTGTGGGCGGGGCTTATCATGCCTGAAACAATCGGCGCTCTGAACTGCGCATGAGCAGTTAGAAAAAAAATTGAAAAAGCACGCCGTGTCAAATCGCTCCCGAGCCACAGAAAGTGGAGAAAGCGGCCCGGGAGCGAAAAGCAGGAGCGATGGTCCCCACAGACATCACTGTCCGCCTTATCCACCCAACCCCCCACTACACAGACCGATCGCGACCCCCTGCCCCCTTCCCCTCTACCGATCGCCCGCAGAATAGCAGCAGACCCCCGACACCCTTCCCTCCCCCCACCAGAGAGCCATCTGCCCCCCACCAGTGAGCAATCGGGCTTCCACCCCCCCACCAGAGATACATCTTACCTGCCTCCCTCTTCCCCCCGCCCCCGAGAACGATGTGGCCTCACTCCCCCCCCCCCCCCCCACCAGAGAATGGTCTGGCCTCACTCACCCCCCCACCTCCCCCCAGAGATCGATCTGGCCTCACTCCACCCCCCCCAGAGGAACATCTGACCCGCCTCCTCCTCCCTGTCCACCAGACAACGATCAGCCCTCCCCCCCCCACTCCTCACCAGAGATATATCTGACCTGCCTCCTTCTCCTCCCCCCCCCCCCCCCCAACCAGACAACGATCTGGCCTCACTTCCCTCTCCCCCCTCAACCAAAGAATAATCTGACCCGCCTCCTTCCTCCCACCACCACTGATCTGAGTTAGAGAGCCGTTGGAAGCTCTGAACTCACTCTTCAGCAGCTGGAGCGCCCGATTCAGACTTTTATTCAGCAGGTTCATTTCGGCGCGATCCCTTTTCGGGCGCAAAGCGGATCGCGGCCATTCCCAGGTTTCGGTAAAGTGGCCATCTGCGCGAATGCGGGTGCGGATCGCGTTAATGGCCTCGGTAGCACAGTGGTTAGCACTGCTGCTTCACAGCTCCAGGGTCCCGGGTTCGATTCCCGGCTCGGGTCACTGTCTGTGTGGAGTTTGCACATTCTCCTCGTGTCTGCGTGGGTTTCCTCCGGGTGCTCCGGTTTCCTCCCACAGTCCAAAGATGTGCGGGTTAGGTTGATTGGCCAGGTTAAAAATTGTCCCTTAGAGTCCTGGGATGCGTAGGTTAGAGGGATTAGCGGGTAAAAATATGTGGGGGTAGGGCCTGGGTGGGGTTGTGGTCGGTGCAGACTCGATGGGCCGAATGGCCTCCTTCTGCACTGTAGGGTTTCTATGTTTCTATGTTTCTTTCACATTTTCACGCCCGTTTTCGGGCGCGACGCAATGATAAAATAGGGCCCTATGCGTGCAACCCACACCTTTTTCCTTTTGTGTAAAACCCACAACCCCGAACATAGTTATGATATTACAAAAAGAAAATTGGCAATGAGTCGGGATTTTGTTTCATCAAAAACATTGAGAAAAGATCCAATATAGTGAGAAAAACATTCTGGGTCCTCGCACTTCAAATATTAGAAAACTGGGAAAATCAACAACTGGATTAAAGATTGAAGTGCCAGTGAAGGAAGACCAAGTAAGAAAAGGGGAAAAAATATTGCGTTTCTTACAGAAAAAAAATAAATTGGGTTATCTCCACGAAGCTGCAGGGTCTTTGCTTGTGTTGCACTGTAGCAGCAGAGTGGGAGACTCACTATGCAGTTAAAAGGGGTGAAAGCTCTCTGTGTGGTTTTAAAAGAGGAGAGATTTTCCAATCAGAGAAGGGTGAGATTCCAGACAGTATCTGGCATATTTGAAAAGAAGGAATGCATTGCTGTGCAAGAGGGGCTGGTTGAAAATAAATAGAGTCAAATAAAGTCAATGGTCTCCAGGGTAATAAAGGGAGTACTGGGAATAAAGTATTTACTGAGCAGTCTCGAGTCGCTAGTGCCTGAAATAGTGGGTCAATTAGCAGCCATGGGTCCTTTCAATTAAGAAAATAAATCTTGGAGTTCCTAGCCAGAGTGTTTTCAGTATTTTCACAACCGAGTAAAATTGCGAACGAGTTGCTCGGACCTGCTTTTCTCCGTACAATAGGATGTTAAACATTTAGTTTGCTCTGGAATTTGGTGCATCTAGCAAAGCCAGGAACTAAAACTTCTGATGAATTGACAAAGATCTTGAAGAGCATTACTCTCCAAAGCCACTGATCATTGCAAAATGGTTCAGGATCCACCGAAGGAATCAAGTGGAAGGTGAACGCATTGCTCAGTCATTGTCGATGGGATAGTCTGCTAAAGAGGCTTCACAATTTGGTGTGAGAATGAAGATCCACAAGTTGGGAACTGCCCATGAGAAGTCAAAACAGAGTGCTGCCAACAGATTAGTCAATGCCAAAACAGACCTACAGCACCTTCCAGATAAATACAAGAGTGCATTCAAAGATACACTTGACCCAATGAAGGAAGTTCAAGTGAAACTCAAGATAAAGCCTAATAGTCAACCAAAAAAGTCTCAAAACAAGAGTGGTGCCGTATACAATTCATCCCAAGGTTGAAAAAAAATTAGTACAACTTGATAACACTGGTGTGTTAGAGCCAGTTGCAATGAGTGACTCAGCTACCCCCATCATACCTGTCATGAAACCAGATGGTTCTGTTTGTATTTCTGATTATTTTACAACAGCCATAAATCCAGTGTTGTGTGATGATCAATATCACTTTCTTTAATTGAAGATTTGTTTGCTGGTTTATCAGAAATTCAGCAAGATTCACAAGTATTTTTACAGATGAATGTAACCACTGAATCTCAAACCAATGCTTACCACCATTATTCTTAAAGGTCTTTTTCATTATAAAAGATTGCCTTTTGGAATAACGTATGCATCAGTCCTACTCCAAAGATCGATGATCAGATTGTAAGTGGTCTCTTTGGTGTAGAATGTTACCTGGATGGTATTCTAATTACAGGCTTCAGTGAACAGGAGCAGTTGAATAATTTAGAAGCAATATTGGAACATCTTCAAGCATATGGTCTGCACATCAAGAAAAAAAAGTGTGACTTTTTTCAGACATCAATCCAGTATTTGGGCCATGTGATTAATAGTAAATGCCTACATGAAGCATCTATAGAGATGGCCACTATTTTAGAAGCACCACGTCTAATGAATGTGACACAATTGATGTTCTTTCTAGGATTAGTAAATTATTATGGCAAATTTGTTCTAAACTTAGTAAATGATTCAATGACTTCAATAATGTAGCTATGTGGGGAACATCATAGGACTGGATAACAGAATGTGAGAAAGCTTACAAGTATGTCAAAAATGCTTTGCAAAAGTCTGATGTATGGGTTCATTTTAATCTGAAGCTACCTGACACTTCATCTTATGGAATAGGGGCAGTCGCTTCATATTTTATGCCTTCAGGAGAACAACCAATAGCTTTTGCTTTGTGTACTCTGACTAGTGCTAAATCTAACTCTGCTCAGTTAGAAAAAAAACATTGAGTATAATATTTGACATCCCCGTTTGTTTCATCATTATTTATGTGGTCATCATTTCACATTATTGACTAATCCTTGACCTTTAACTACCATTTTAAGCCATATAAAGGCATTAGCTGATAGCCAATTGGAAGGATGGTCCCTGATCTTATCTGCAAACACCTACAGTATGAAGTATCATCAATCAGAGTGCCATGCTAATACTGATACATAATCGTGTTTACCTTTACTTATTGAGCAGATGTCACCAACTAGTTTTGCTAATATTCTTTATTTTTCGTTAGTAAATCATTTGCCTGTGACAGCTTCTCAACTTCAGAGACATAGCAGAAATGGTTCCGTGATAGGGAAGGTGAGGGATATGTTACTGAAAGAAATGATAGCTGGAACACATCATAAGCATCCTAATTTGAAACTATATGTGTCAAGAACGCTTGAGTTGACAGTCAAAGGTGGGTGTCTTTTATGGAGAATCCGAGTGATCATATCCCCTAGTCTACATGGAAGAGTTCTTAAACAATTCCTGAACATGAAGAGCATCCTGGTGTGGTCTGGATGAAGGAATTAGCATGCTGTTATTTTTGGTGGCCAGGTCTGGATGCTCGGACTGAAGAAAAAGTGGGAGTGTGTCAATCCTGTGCACAAATAAGAAACATACCACCACCATTGTTTCCTTTACAACCTTGGGGCATGGCAGTGATTACATGTAGATTTTGTTGGTCCATTTGAGGGTTAAATGTTCTTAGTCATAATTGATGCACACTTAAAATGGCCAGAACTGATTATCAAGAGATCTACTCCAACTGAACAGGCCCACCTCGCCCTCAGCACAGGCCCACCTCACCCTCAGCACAGGCCCACCTCGCCCTCAGCACAGGCCCCCTCACCCTCAGCACAGGCCCACCTCACCCTCAGCACAGGCCCACCTCACCCTCAGCACAGGCCCACCTCGCCCTCAGCACAGGCCCACCTCGCCCTCAGCACAGGCCCACCTCGCCCTCAGCACAGGCCCACCTCGCCCTCAGCACAGGCCCACCTCGCCCTCAGCACAGGCCCCCTCACCTTCAGCACAGGCCCACTTCGCCCACAGCACAGGCCCACTTCGCCCACAGCACAGGCCCCCTCACCCTCAACACAGGCCCACTTCGCCCTCAGCACAGGCCCGCTCACCCTCAACACAGCCCCCCCTCGCTCTCAGCACAAGCCCACCTCACCCTCAGCACAGGCCCACTTCGCCCTCAGCACAGGCCCACCTCACCCTCAGCACAGGCCCCCTCACCCTCAGCACAGGCCCACCTCACCCTCAGCACAGGCCCCCTCACCCTCAGCACAGGCCCCCTCACCCTCAACACAGGACCCCCTCACCCTCAGCACAGGCCCACTTCGCCCTCAGCACAGACCAGCCTCTCTCTCAGCACAGGCCTGTTCCCCACTCCAACTCCTCCCCTGTGAGCTCCAGGACTCTCTCCTCAAAGGGAGTCAGGTTCTTCAGCTTGGGCATTTTACCGCCCGTCTTCTCTTGCTCACGGTGTTTGTGGGCAAAGGACCCTGCAGCAACACAAATGGAGATGATGTGAGCTGCCACCTGGCGGGTCAGAGGTTGATGATACCTGGCATGTGTGGGCACTGCAAGTAAGCAGGGAGAGGTTCTGAAAGTGAGTGCCAGAGGGTGGCAGCATGTGGGGTCCAAGTGACACACCGAGGGGTGATGGCAAGGTGAAGTTCAGAGAGGATATAGGAAGGACTTACACTGGCAAAACAGAGTAGGTCATTCATCTTGGGCAGGCTGGCACTGACCAGTGCTGTGACCATCTCTCCCAGGCGGGGTTTGTTATCCTGTTGGAGGGTCTCCTCCCAGCCCGAGGGTATATTGTTGCCCATCTCTCCTCCATGGTATCCAGTATACAGCTGAGTGCCTCCTCTGTGAATCGAGGAGCAGGTTTCCTCACTGCCATCCTTCTGGCTTGAAATGATAGCAAGTGCTGTGGAGCAGTTTAAATAAAGTTCTCAGATGACCCCTGGGATGGGCAAATCAGAACCTTTACATCTCAGGCACGACATTTGTCATGCGGGGAAAATGTTTTTTCTCAAAACACCTAAAACATATGGTCCAGATCGTGCCACTGGATCCACTGTTTTTTTGCAGAGAATGAGATTTTACCATTTTTTGGGAAGATTATGCCCAGTATTCCAGCAATTCCCTCTTAACTAAACTTTGGCAAAATCCCCTTTCTTGGTAAATGCTATTGCAAAATTTAGCACCTCGACCATGCCTTCTCCCTCCACCAGCAATCCTCCATGTTAGTGTCAAATTGGTCCCACTACTCCTCCGATTCTCAGAGGACGCCAAGGTCGACGGATTTCGGTGGAAGTGAGGGGTGCCTGAACCGGAGGAATCTGGAAAGGTTAATTAAACATTTGTGCACCTGAGAGTTGATTTTGTTTTATCCCCATTTTTAAATCCCATTCCTGCTGCAGATGGTCACAGTTACTTCTTGCTGCTTTAAACAGGACCAGACACGCTGAGATTTTGGACCATACTCTCCACCAGCAGTGTAGTGGGTAACTTGATAACTTATGATGAGAGGTTGATCATACCAAGGCTGGAACTTTCCGATTGTTCATGCTGGCAATGTGTTCTGGTCCTGGCCATGGTGCACTCCTGCCGTGGGTTTACTGGTGGCATGGGTGGGGTCAATGGGAAACCCCACTGACCGCAGCAGGACCAGATGTTCCTATTGCCGGCCAATGGCATGCCGCCTCCTGCCATGAGAAACATGCCATGGGGAGGCCAGACAATTCTGTCCCAAGAGTCTTCAGACTCAATCGCCGGAATTCACCCGCCATGGAATCGGACCAGGCAAGGGACCAATGACAGAAATGTCTGTTGACCTCAAGCGGAAATTTCCGGTTTTGCTCGAGCGAGGCCATAAAATCTCACCCATTGATGTCCTTCAGAGAATCAGGGACACCGAGGCATTAGATAGTATCTACTATATAAGTAGAATATGTAATTAGATGGTATATGAGGCCAGGGATGTCAACATCACTAGAGGAAATGATTTTGAGTGACATCACTTGTGTAATCCATTGCCAAGAACAAAAGGAACTGCTGATGGTAATATCATTTCCATCCAGAATATAGAAATATCTCGAAACACTGAATAATGCAGGTTAGGGAGCCCACTTCACTCTTTTCCTGGTCTGGGTTAGGTACACTGCTACTTACATTCTATAAACTGCATCAGCAATTTTTCTCCACATTTCCAGCTCAAATAAAAACATGGGGCGGGATCTTACAGCCTCACTCATCCCAAAATCGTAAAATCCCACCTGAAGTCAAAGGACCTTCGCATTGTCTGCCTCTCGCCTGCTCCGATTCCCACGGCAGGCAGGGCAGTAAAATTTGGCAATGGTTTTGCTTTCTCACTTCTGCTTGTCATGCTACCTACACAGCTACTGACAGGTTCAAATCTACCCTTGACTTCAAAGACTCTTAAATCTATGTAATCCTGAATTAATTAGTCTTCCACGGCTTCATATTTGCAATTCCCAGCTATTCAATATAAATAGCTAATGAAGGAATCACACTTTGGATGCACTCATTGAACTCTATCCTCCCTAGCTTCCATCCTCTTCTTTTGAAAACTGATAAATGTATGAAAAAAGGTTTTTATAAGCTGCTCATATATCGCTGTCCCTTTGTTTATGCCCGGTCTGACCATTACTACTGATTATGGCATAAAGTAAGACACTGACTTGTTCTATGCTCATCTTCTCTGTTAGACTTGAAGCTGTTCTGTACTTGTTCTGTACCTGCAATGCCCGTTCTGACACTTCTCGACTTGATCCAGGCCTTCCATTTAGTCAAAGCACTCTGGTAAAGATAGGATTTCCTCCTTGGCTTCGCTTCACTGTAGTCTTTTCTGGAGTTCCATTGACGATTTTCCCATGCTGTCCTTGTCCTGCAGTCATTTCTTTTGCTGCTTTTCCCTGTCACTGTGCTCTTCATTTGTGTTTCTTTCATTGTGCTTTCTGTTGTCACCTTTGCTATTATCATTGTGGGTCTTAGATGGGGTTGCTCATGGTCTGACCTGACAGATACTGCTGGAGGCAAGTCTGCTGATAAACTTTACCTTTGATTGAACATTATTCTAACTATGAACAATACAAACTTAGAGTGATAGTCTGCATAGAACCATCTCTGTCCAGTCTTAGTTGTCATGTGATCTTACATCACTGATGATGTAGACTATATATTTACATATTTAACATTAACCCTTAATACTACATTCAGGAGCAGCTATGGCATGTCCCATTGGTATATATCTGTGCATGGTTATCATGGAGGAGGAACAATAGTTGGATCATGTGGACGAAAGGAGTGCCAGGAACCACTCAAGGAGAATATGTCCAAGTGCATATACACAACACCGGTCAGGCGGTCCTTTCTAAATGGAAATGTGTATGAAAAGAGTGTGCTTCACCAGAAAAGAACAGCTATATCACCTAGTGCACAAAGGCTTGAAGTCACATTCTTCTGCCTGCACTGCTCTGCCTGTAGATATGAAGGTTGCCACTGTCGCCAGGTTTTATGGAGCTAGGTTGTTTCAGCTGTCCATGAGCAATCTCAGCAAAACCAACTTGACTGAAGCATGAGCCTGCATTCATCAAGATACTGAAGTACTTTACAGAACAAATAGCAAATTCATCACCTATTGCTTCACAGCAAAACAGGGCCCCCCAGTTTTATAGGGTTTCTGGTTTCCCCTAGTCTAAGGTTGCAACCGATGATATTGCCATTCTGGTTCCCACGGAACTATCGCAACAGAGCAAGCTTCCATTCCGAATGACAATTTGCAGAGGATCCTATATGTCAATGTCAAATATGTAGGATGGTGTCACAGTATCTTTTACCTCTCGGTAATCCCAGTCCTCCTCAAGGAAAAAAGCACACCAATGAATGACAAAGCCCACCATCTTCTCATGGATAATAATCTCTGTCAGAATGTCCTGAGCAATAGCAGAGGAGCATGACAGGAAGGTATATGTTTCTACGTGATTGGTCATCAGGGGTTTAAAAGCATTCTTTTAGTGCTTGTACACATTGGGTGACTCTGCAATATCTTTGGATCACATATAATGAATAATTACAGCTTGCTGATCACCTCACAATGACATATCAGGAAACATTTAATCACTGTCACTTTCTCTAACATAGAACATAGAACAGTACAGCACAGTACAGGCCCTTCGGGCCACGATGTTGTGCCGAACCTTTTCCGAAACCAAGATCAAGCTATCCAACTCCCTATCATTCTAGTGTGCTCCACGTGGCTATCCAATAACCGCTTGAAAGTTCCTAAAGTGTCCGACTCCACTATCACAGCAGGCAGTCCATTCCACACCCCAACCACTCTCTGAGTAAAGAACCTACCTCGTACATCCCTCCTATATCTTCCACCACGAACCTTATAGTTATGCCCCCTAGTAACAGCTACATCCACCCCCGAGGAAATAGTCTCTGAATGTCCACTCTATCTATCCCCCTCATCATCTTATAAACCTCTATTAAGTCACCTCTCAACCTCCTCCGCTCTAAAGAGAAAAGCCCTAGCTCTCTCAACCTTTCCTCATAAGACCTACCCTCCAAACCAGGCAGCATTCTGGTAAATCTCCTTTGCACTCTTTCCAATGCTTCCACGTCCTTCTTATTAGTGAGGTGACCAGAACTGCACACAATATTCCAAATGTGGTCTCACCAAGGTCCTGTACAGTTGCAGCATAACCCCACGGCTCTTAAACTCAAACCACCTATTAATAAACAGTAAGTGGTAAGGGTAAGTGGAACTAAACCACTCTCAGATCAGCCATGATCTTATTGAATGGCGGTGCAGGCTCGAGGGGCTAGATGGCCTACTCCTGCTCCTATTTCTTATGTTCTTACGTTCTTATGTTCTTAAACGCTAACACACTATAGGCCTTCTTCACGGCTCTATCCACTTGAGTGGCAACCTTCAGAGATCTGTGGATATGGACCCCAAGATCTCTCTGTTCCTCCACATTCCTCAGAACCCTACCTTTGACCCTGTAATCCGCATTCAAATTTGTCCTACCAAAATGAATCACCTCGCACTTATCAGGGTTAAACTCCATCTGCCATTTTTCGGCCCAGCTCTGCATCCTATCAATGACTCTTTGCAGCCTACAACAGCCCTCCACCTCATCCACTACTCCACCAATCTTGGTGTCATCTGCAAATTTACTGATCCACCCTTCAGCCTCCTCCTCCAAGTCATTTATAAAAATCACAAATAGCAGAGGACCCAGCACTGATCCTTGTGGTACACCGCTGGTAACTGGTCTCCAGTCTGAAAATTTTCCATCCACCACCACCCTCTGTCTTCTATGAGATAGCCAATTACTTATCCAATCGGCCAAGTTTCCCTCTACCTCACACCTCCTTACTTTCTTCATGAGCCGACCATGGGGGATCTTATCAAACGCCTTACTAGAATCCATGTATATGACATCAACTGCTCTACCTTCATCAACACACTTAGTTACCTCCTCAAAAAATTCAATCAAATTTGTGAGGCAAGACTTACCCTTCACGAATCCGTGTTGACTATCCCGGATTAAGCTGCATCTTTCTAAATGGTCGTAAATCCTATCCCTCAGGACCTTTTCCATTAACTTACTGACCACCGAAGTAAGACTAACCGGCCTATAATTACCAGGGTCATTCCTATTTCCTTTTGTTGAACAGAGGAACAACATTCGCCACTCTCCAGTCCCCTGGCACTATCCCCGTGGACAGTGAGGACCCAAAGATCAAAGCCAAAGGCTCTGCAATCTCATCCCTTGCCTCCCAAAGAATCCTAGGATATATCTCATCTGGCCCAGGGGACTTATCGACCTTCAGGTTTTTCAAAATTGCTAATACATCTTCCCTCAGAACATCTGCCTCCTCCAGCCTATCAGCCTGTATCACACGCTCACCCTCAAAAACATGGCCCCTCTCCTTGGTGAACACTGAAGAAAAGTATTCATTCATCACCTCTCCTATCTCTTCTGACTCCATGCACAAGTTCCCACTACTGCCCTAACCTCACCTTGGTCATCTCCTCCTAGCTCTCCTAAGCCCTTTTTTCAGCTCATTCCTTGCTAACTTGTAACCCTCAATGGACCCAACTGAACCTTGTTTTCTCATCTATTGCATCACTCACTCTGCCATAACCTTATATCATTTCCTTCACTTTCTAATCAAAAGATATTTCCTCAATCCACTATTTCTCCAACAACATGGCAATATATCAGCTCGCTTTGCCCTGACATAACCATGCAGTGACCACCCGTGTGAAGTCATCAGAAACAAATAAGTGCACGCTTTTGCATATTGACTCTTCCCTCCGTTAAGAATAAAGGTAATGCCATGGTCGTGCAATGAAATCTATGAGCCAATCTATTCCTTTCCAACACCATGCTTCCCCACTGAGAATGTGATCGAGACAGATTTTATCTGGACATTTATCTGAAAAGAAACAGTTTCCAAGCCAAAGGGGAAAAGGCGAAGTTGCGAAATTGGGTGAGTCAGTGTCACAGATGTGATGCTACTGTGCCTTTAAGAAATTTATTTTTTAATCATGTTCTGTGCAGTTTGTAAGCAGCTTTCTTTTCATTGTTGCTGACCTGTTTGCTTAGATGTCCTTTTATTGCTGCTTAAATGGTTTGAATAGGATTTTGTTTATTTTTACTCTGGGACTAATGTCTTTTCTGGGAGTTTACGACTTTTTGAAGTGTAGTGGGAAGGTTGTCTGACACGTCAGGTGGGACAGTTCATTTTTCCCTCTGCCAAGAGTTCTTTACTTTCAATTTTGGTTGCTGATTGTTTTAGAAGCTGTGTGGAATACAGACTGACAACAGTGTCTGTGTTTCTCTGCCTGGTATTATAAATTCAGCTGGCTAGCTGGAAGCAGGTCTTCTTGCCTTCCTGGAGTGAAGAATCTGCTGTTGGTTGTTTGCTAGCGAGTAACCAGTGGCAAGGATTTCTTCTGTCTTGTGCAGTGGTTTGCTGACTAAAAGCTAGAGGCCAGCAGTGGCATTATCTCTACCTCGAGGTCTGCTGGAAGTTACAAGGTTGGGGAGTTGACTAAGTAGGCAAATGCATGGCAGATGCAGTATAATGTGCATAAATGTGAGGTTTGGTGGCAAAAACAGGAAGACAGATTATTTTTGGAATGGCTGTAGGATGAGAGAGAAGAATGTGCAATGAGACTTTGGTTTCCTTGTATGCCAGTCACTGAAAGTAAGCATGCAGGTGCAGCAGGCGGTGAAGAAAGCAAATGGTATGTTTTGGCCTTTGTAGCTAGAGGATTTGAGGAATCAGGATTCCCGATTGGCATCAAGGCAATCAGTGTTCACCCGATCTGCACTGCCAGCCCTGATCGAGCTCCTGCTCATAATGGGCAGCAACCAATAATTATGCAAAACCGCTGACTTTAATGTCATTAGCGGCCAGACAGCCAATTCAGCGGCTTCCCACCATGCACCTTAAGTTTATTTATTAGTGTCACAAGTAGGCTTATATCAGCACTTCAATGAAGTTACTATGAAAATCCCCGAGCCACCACTCTCCGGCACCTGTTCGGGTACACTGAAGGAGAATTTAGTATGGCCAATGCACCTAACCCGCACATCTTTTGGACTGTGGAAGGAAACCAGAGCATCCGGAGGAAACTCACACAGACACGGGGAGGACGTGCAAACTTCACACAGACAATGACCCAAGCTGGGAATTGAATGCAAGTCCCTGGTTTTTCAGTTTCTGCTACCAATGTTTCATCAGAAATAACTCTTCAAATATAGACAATAAAAATAGAACAAAACTTATTCCAACTTATAAATCAAAGAAAGGGTTTAATAAAGAAACATCATTACTCTAAACTTGGGTTCTCACCCTGGGCCAATCCAAGCTCCCCACAATTCTACACAGGTTCTTATTTATAGTGAGTCAGCTGGTCAGCTGACTATTACACCTTCGACAAGATTTCCGTATGTCTCTCCCCCCCCCCCCCCCCCCCCATCCACCTTCACTGCTTATGTCTTTTAGCTTTGACAAAGGCAATCTGGACCTGAAATGTCAGCTCTTTTCTCTCCTTACAGATGCTGCCAGACCTGCTGAAATTTTCCAGCATTTTCTCTTTTGGTTTCAGATTCCAGCATCTGCAATAATTTGCTTTTATTTACATCATTCTGTAATTGGTTCCAAGGTTTACTGGGTCAACTGACCCTTACATCTCGTTACCATTGGTCACATTCCATCCAAGACAAAATTGTCCCGGTTACATTCTAACCACTTGGCGCTGTGAGGCAGTGGTGTTAACCTCTCTGCTGGAAGTCATGCAAATGTCAGTTGGTTTTGCTTTTCAGAAGTGGGGGCCTGGCAGCAAGGGATCCAAGGGGAAGCGAGGAGGTAAGTGAACATTTAAGAACTACTTTGCTAAGCTGAGGGGGGTTTGCATCTCAACTGGGACAAGGGGATTTGAGTTGAAGGGAAGGGGTTGACCCTGGGAGTTCCCCCGGGACAAGGAAGCCTTGGCAAATAGCTTTTATTCAGTTTCTGAGGTCTGGCAGTTAACCCCATCCATATCAGTTTCAGACACCTGTGCTAAAACTGAACACTTATCTGTGTGTCTTTCTCAGCTCTGAGCTTTAAGATTGATATAAATGTCTGCACCAAGGCCATCTGCACTCCTGTATACTTGTGCAAACAGGGCGGCACGGTAGCACAGTGGTTAGCACTGCTGCTTCACAGCTCCAGGGTCCCGGGTTCAATTCCTGGCTCGGGTCACTGTCTGTGTGGAGTTTGCACATTCTCCTCGTGTCTGCGTGGGTTTCCTCCGGGTGCTCCGGTTTCCTCCCACTGTCCAAAGATGTGCGGGTTAGGTTGATTGGCCAGGTTAAAAATTGCCCCTTAGAGTCCTGATGCGTAGATTAGCGGGTAAATATGTGGGGGTAGGGCCTGGGTGGGATTGTGGTCGGTGCAGACTCGATGGGCCGAATGGCCTCCTTCTGCACTGTATCATAGAATCATAGAAACCCTACAGTGCAGAAGGAGGCCATTCGGCCCATCGAGTCTGCACCGACCACAATCCCACCCAGGCCTACCCCCACATATTTACCCGCTAATCCCTCTAATCTACGCATCCCAGGACTCTAAGGGGCAATTTTTAACCTGGCCAATCAACCTAACCCGCACATCTTTGGACTGTGGGAGGAAACCGGAGCACCCGGAGGAAACCCACGCAGACACGAGGAGAATGTGCAAACTCCACACAGACAGTGACCCGAGCCAGGAATCGAACCCGGGACCCTGGAGCTGTGAAGCAGCAGTGCTAACCACTGTGCTACCGTGTAGGGTTTCTATTAAAAAAAACTATGCACTCACAGTCTGGCCTAATCTTGGCCTCATGGAGAGACACAGGCCAGCCCTCCCTTAACCGACCCTACACAAAGCAAGTGCCAGTGACCCAGGGCCTCTCTCCCTTGAAAGCCTACATTAGTGCAGGCAGTTGGAGCAACTCATGGAAATCCCTTCACTGGCAGTCCCACACCAGATGAGGGAGGGAATTCAGAAAAGTTACTGCACACTGGATCATGTGGCCTAATGGCAGGTGAACCATGTGCTGCCAGGTAGCCCATATTACATAAAAAGCCACATGGCTAGGACAGTCAGGGGATGCCCCATGAAGGATGATGCTCTCTGCCCCTGCTATCTGCTGCTCCCTCTAGTTGCATCCTTTAACACGGGCTAACATTAATCCTTCGGAGCCTTGCTGGGTCTCTGGCAAGTTTTCTAACAGAACTCACATTTGAAGCAGCATCTGTATCACTCACTGCTGCCCAGCTTCCACTATAGATTCACATCTCTCACTGAAGGAATGCTTCAATCTGTGGCATCATTGCAGCCTCTTCATTAGTAGATGCCTGGCTGCACACAATAAACACCCGGTAAAGAAAAGCACCAGGTCAATTTAAGCAGTGCTCAGTCAAAGACAAATCCTATAAATACATACCTGGTGGAAAAGGATTTGGCCTCAGAAATATGTGCAAGAACCACAAAAAGATACACTTGGACTATTCAAGTGTGAGAATCTTTGTTTCAGACTTCCTTCTCCCTGCAGAGTCATTTGTTAATACACAACATGGAATGGACTTGCAAGTGTGATCTCTGTGTTTAAGAGTTATAAAAGCACACATACTGGAGTGAAGGAGATTTGTCCCTATTGTGGCAATAAATTTGCCAGCAGTGGAACATTTATCTGCACATTTGGTGAGCAACCTACTAGTGTCCTATTGTAACAAAGCTTGCAGCAAGAATGACAGATTAAAGATGCATATTAGATCAAACATGAGGAAAAGCTTACCAGTGCTTAGAGTATAAAAAGGCTTCAGTCAGAAGAGGAGACAAGATGAACCTATGAAGACACCTTATGATGGATTATAACTTTACATGCCACTGATCATTCTTAAACTGTCACCACAAGTTAACAAGAATGTCAGAGTGAAAGCAGATGAAATCACATTGCAACAAGGTAAAGCAAAATCATACTTTGACATAAAAACAGGTATTAGGGAAGGAACACCATTTGGGTTTGTATCAAACGGACAAATTGCAACTGTAAACTTGCATCACCTTTATCAGGTACAAAGCAGATCAAGCAGGTGTTCAGTGTCAATACTTATCTGATGTGATCTGAGACATTTGATAGAGAGCAGACCGGGATATTTTGAAAACAATGACTATGAGGATACAGTTCCTTATCCTATGGGTGATATTGATCGTCTGCCTCAGCAAGTTAATAACACAGAACCACAACATCAGATTCATAGATCTAATTGCAGATCAAGAGCTCTTCATGTCTCAAAGATAATAGAAAACAGACAAATTGAGCTCTAAGAAATGGCTTGATGTATAAATGTTTGTCGTTTAGAATAATTTCACTTTAATTAAGGTTTTAAGTTAAAAGGGGGTGGGGGAAGATGTAACATTCAATGGTTTGTTTCACCTGTGTTTGATTATGTTACTCTGGTACCATACCCTTGTACATTTGCTTGATTGCTTAAGCCTGTTGATGGAGCTAAAGGGTTAAGAAATCTGGGGATGTTACAGAAAGGATCTGAGTTCTGAGCTGTGAACATGTATGTACTTGAAACTCCTTAAAGTTCTGTAAATTAAACTTAGAACTAGTGGAATCACTACGTTGTTCTGGGATCATTCAGTTATCTAAGATGTATGGCAGCCCTGTGCAAACATAAAACAATCCTCCAACTCTGGAAAGGTGGTGATATTTAGTGATGGAATTCCAGATCTTCAGATCTTAGGGCATAGGCAGCTAAAGGCATGCCAACCAATAATGGAGCAATTAAAATTGGAGATTCTCAAGAGGCTGGGATTAAATTAGCACAGATACCTCAAAAGTCTTGTTGGGTTGGAGGAGGCTGTAGAGATAGAGAGGGACAAGGTTATGGAGAGACTTGAAAACAAGGATGAGAATTTTTAAAATCAAGGTGTTGCTTGACCAGGAGTGAATGTAAGTCAATAAGTATACGCCGACAGGTTAATGAGACTTTGTGCAAGTAAGGACATGAGGGATTTTGGATTAACTAAAATTTATAGAGTGTAGAATGTGAAGGCCAATCAGGAATATTCTGGAATAGTCAAGTCTAAAGATAGCCCACTAACTTGCAGATAACTTGTATTGGTGTCATTTCCCAGCCAGGAAAATAGGGAGGGTGGGCTGCAGGAAGGGGATCCGACTGCAAAAACATCTTGTTTGTTCATGGAACATGGGTATTGCAGGCCGTGCTATAGCATTTATTGCCCATCCCTATTTGCCCTTGAACTGTGTGGCTTGCTACATTTCAGAGGGCAGTTAATAGTCACCCATATTAATAGTTAATAGTCAATCACATGTAGAGCAGACCAGATAAGGATGACAGATTTCCTTCCCTAAAGGATGTTAGTGAACCTGGTTGGTTTTTCACAAAAAAAACAATGGTTTCCTGGTCATCATTAGACTTTGAATTTCAGGTTTTTACTGAAATTTCAACATCTGCTGTGATGGGATTGAAACCCTGGTCCCCAGGAATTTAGCCTGGGTCTCTGGATTGCTAGTCCAGTGACAGGTCCACCCCTGCAAAGAATGACGGAAAGGATGATCAACCAGCAGAGTGTCAATCAGACTTAACATCGCAAAAGCAAAAAGAGAAAGGAAGTCACATCTAGAGCTTTAAAAAGACAACGGTGAGGATTCCCACAGCAGATAAGCTGAGGCAGAGGTTGAGTTCGGCAATGTTATGGAGCTGGAAATATGTTGGGGGCGAATCTCCCATCCCGCTGCGCTATTTTTTTAGTGCAGGGGGCCAGGAGAATCTCCCGGCGGGCAATGCACAGGATTCATGCGTTCCCAGTGCCGGATTTCCAGAGGTGTCTGCTCCGCTCCGGAAATCGGCGGGAGGCAAGCTAAGTATTTAAATGCTCATTATAATTTAATTTAAATGCTATTAGCGGGCCCGGGATTGAAGTCTCGGGTCAGTTGCTGGCGCGGGGGGGGGGGGGGGGGGGGGGAGAGATGGCGGTCAGCCTGCTGCGGGGTGGGGGTCGGCACTGCAGGCGGGGGGGTCAGGACTGTGGGGAATGATCGAGGGTGCCAACGATCAGGCCATGGGGGGATGGAGAGCTGGCGTTGCAGGGGCCGCGGCCAGCAATCGGGAGGCCGACAAACAGGGGCCACTGCGCATGCACCAGCATGAATATAATTACATTTCAGGAGATGGGGCCTATTCTCACTGGAGAGGCTGAAATCAGCGCACTCAGCAGGCCACTGATCTTGGCGTTGACAGTTCGGCGTACGCGCAGTGGCCTGCTCAGTGCGCTGATTTCAGCCTCTCCAGTGAGAATAGGCCCCATCTCCTGAAATGTAATTATATTCATGCTGGTGCACTCAGCAGTGCCCAGAGTGTGGGAGATTCTTCTCTGAACTGCCACTGGAAAAACCAGTGTGAACTACTCCAGTTTTCACGCGAATTCGACACTTAGAATTCCGCTCGTAGTCTTTGTGAAGGTGTAAATGTGTGTTTGGAAGCTTGTTTCAAGGTCAAATATAACAGCAAGATTGTAAACAGTCTAGTTCAACCTCATGTCATCTTGTGTGGTGTGGCACTGTTGAAAATATGGCCCCTTGCTCTGTCTACTTGCTCCAGCTTATGATCCCATGCTGGTATTTAAAGAAGAGTAGGAAGTTTCCTCTGTGTCTCTGCTAACATTCATTCTGCAACCAATGTTTTGCTATGGAGTCCAAGTTGAGTGTCCTTGCCAGGGGGTTAATAAAACATAGAAACACAGCAATGTTGCAGTGCAGAAGGAGACCATTGGCCCGTTGTGTCTGCACTAGCCGTCCAAATGAATAATTCACAGTGCCACTCTCCTGCCTTCTCCCTAGAACCCTGCATATTCTTCCTTTTCAGATAACAGGCTCATTCCCTTTAGAATGCTTCAATTGGACCTACCTCTGCCACTGTTCTTCCTCCATTCCAGTCACAAAGCCAGAACCTCTCCAACTGGTACTTAGACCTAGTTTTTTTTTGAAGATTTTCATGGGAATCCTGAGATAAATAACATATTGGGTACTTGGGGGCTGGAAAGTGAGGGCTGGAAGGGTGGGATGAGGAATGGAGCAGGGTGTTCAATGGAGAACGTGGAGAAACTAGAAACTGGCTAAGGTGTGATTTGTCTCCTAAGAGCAGAGAAGGTTAAATGGAAATTCAATAGGGATGTTGAAAAGGGTTTTGATACAGTGGAACTGTTTCCAGTGGAAGGTGGTTATTAACTACAGGCCACACATTTAAGATAATTGGGCAAATAAATGTATCAAATTGAAAGAAAAGGCAAAGATTAGTGGGAAACTGGAGGATTGGGAAATCTTTAAACGTCAACAGAGAGCCACAAAAAAAGCTATAAAGAAAAGTAAGGTGGATTATGAGAGTAAACTAGCTCAGAATATAAAAACAGACAGCAAATGTTTCTACAAATATACAAAATGAAAAAGAGTGGCGAAAGTAAACATTAGTCCTTTAGAGGATGAGAAGGGGGATTTAATAACAGGAAATGAGGAAATGGCTCAGGCATTGAACAGGTATTTTGTGTCAGTCTTCACAAAGAAGACACAAATAACATGCCAAAAATTGATGACAAGAGGGCTGTGGCAGGTGAGGACCTAGAAACTATCATTATCACTAAAGAGGTAATGTTGAGCAAGTTAATGGGGCTAAGGGTTGACACGTCTCCTGGCCCTGATGGAATACATCCCAGGGTACTAAAAGAGATGGCGGAGGAAATAGCAAATGGACTCATGGTAATTTACCAAACTTCGCTAGACTTTAGGGTGGTTCCCACAGATTGGAAAACAGCAAATGTAACGCCACTGTTTAAAAAAGGAGATAGACAAAGGCAGGTAACTATAGGCTGGTTAGCTTAACTTCTGTAGTGGGGAAGCTGCTTCAATCTATCATCAAGGAAGAAGTAGCGAGACATCACGATATAAATTGTTCCATTGGGAAGACACAGCATGCATCTGAAGGGCAGGTCATGTTTGACTAATTTGGTGGAATTCCTTGAAGATGTTAATTGCGTGGTGGACAGTGGGGAACCTGTGGATGTGGTGTATCTGGATTTCCAGAAGGCATTTGACAAGGTGCCGCACCAAAGGCTGCTGCATAAGCTAAAGGTGCACAGTGTTACAGGTAATGCATTCGCATTGGTTAACTAACAGAAAGCAAAGAGTGGGGGTAAATGGGTGTTTTTCTGGTTGGCGATCAGTGACTAGTGATCAGGGATCAGTGTTGTGACTGCAATTGTTTACAATGTACAGAGATGATTTGGAGTTGGAGACCAAGTGTAGTGTGTCAAAATTCGCAGATGACAATAAGATGAATAGTAGAGCAAAGTGTGCAGAGGACACTGAGGGGGCAATTTTACCATCGCATTGCGCCTGTTTTCGGGTGCAAATATTTGGTAAAGTTGGGCGTGAGGTGAGTAGTGTGATCTGCGCCCGCTTCCGCGTCGGTTCGCACTTTACCAAGGCTGCAATTGGGAACCCAAAATCGGCGTGTCATCAATTTAAATATTTTTGCATGGATTTCAATCCACTTAACGAGCTGCATGCTCCACTTCACCAGCACATCTGCCTTTACTGCCACATTTGCCCAATCCGGAATCGGTCTGGAACAGACATGCTCAATAAAAATCCAATTCAGGCGCTCTATCAGTGAGGAGGTAAGTGCCTACTGTCGGATGGTTCCATGCTGCTCACGGGGGTCTTTTCATGGCAGCCATATTCCGTTTCAGGTCAGCAGGCCTCTGCGAATGTGTGGGGAGGGTGGGGGGGAGGGGCTGGGATCACTCTGCCTGCGATCGGTGGGGTGGTGGGGGGGGGGGCATCAATCTGCCTGCAAACGATGGCTGGGAGGGAGGGAGGAAGGGGGCCGCGATCGGTTTCAGTGATGGCGGGGGGGGGGGATAAGGGGGTCAGTAATGTTGTGGGGATGTCCAATATCCATGAGGGCCAAGGGGAGGCATAATCCAGCCCGAGAGGGATGCGGCAGAGGAACAGCATTATTTTATTTTTTCTGCGCATGCGCAGTTGGAGGCTCCGATCGGAGCTGCAGGGTTTCGGGTACATTAAGCTCAACCCACAGGTTTCCGCAGTGAGAATTGGACATTTTGATATATTTGCAGGCAGAGCGTGTATGTGGGTGCCTAAAAACGGGCCCAGAAGACAGATCTGAAACACCCCCAGTTTCAAGTCCACCTAGCACTTACACAAAAAATGGTAAAATAGCACTCTGAAAGTCTGCAAAGGGATAAAGATAGTTTAGGTGAGTGGGCAAGAGTGTGGTAGATGGAGTACAATGTTGGTAAATGTGAGGTCATCCATTTTGGTAGGAATAACAGCAAAATTAACTATTATTTAAATAGTAAAACATTGCAGCATGCTGCTGTGCAGAGGGACCTGGGTGTCCTTGTGCATGGAATACAAAACGTTGGTTTGCATGTGCAGCAGGTAATTAAGGCAGCAAATTGAATTTTGGCCTTCAATGCTAGAGGGATGGAGTTTAAAAACAGAGAGGTTATATTGCTGCTGAATAAGGTGCTGGTGAGGCCACACCTGGAGTACTGTGTACAGTTTTGGTCTCCTTACTTGAGAAAGGATATACTGGTACTGGAGGGGGTGCAGAGGAGATTCACTCGGTTGATTCCAGAGTTGAGAGGATTGGCTTATGAGGAAAGACTGGTAGACTGGGGCTATACTCATTCAGAGGTTCACCCTGAGATTCACTCAGAAGAATGAAGGGAGATCTTATAGAAACATATAATATTATGAAGGGAATAGATAAGATAGAAGCAGGGAGGTTGCTCTGAAACCAGAACTAGGGGTCATGACCTCAAAATAATGGGGAGCAGATTTAGGACTGAGTTGAGGAGGAACTTCTGTGAATCTGTGGAATTCCCTGCCCAGTGAAGCAGCTGAGGCTACCTCACTGAATGTTTTTACGGCAAAGATAGATAATTTTAGAACAATAAAGGGATTAAGGGTTATGGTGAGCGGGCGGGTAAATGGAGCTGAGTCCATGAAAAGATCAGCCATGATCCTTTTGAATGGCAGAGCAGGCTCGAGGGGCCAAATGGCCTGCTCCTGCTCCTAGTTCTTATGTTCTTAAAACAACCAGAGAAGACATGTTTCTTCTGCTTCAATGATCTGAAATGCATTACCTAAACAAATGGCAGAAACAAATGTAGGCATTATGAAACTTATATCACAATGTTGGGAACTCAAACGGAGGATCTTCAAACTTCTAAGGTTGTTTTCCATATTAGAATGTCAGTTCTCCATTGGTCTGCACTTTCAATTAGATCGGTGAAAAGGTGGAATTTTTTAAACATGAAATTAGACATCTAATTAAAGGGAAAATTTGCAGGGCTCAGGGAAAGAGCAGGAAGTGGAACTAATCGAATAGTTCTTTCAAGGAACCAAATTCGCTCCTCCTGTGTTTTAACATTCATCATTTTAACGCCTCACACAACACATGAAGCTCCCAAGAACTTGCTGTGATAAATTAATTCTCCTTTCACTGACGCAGGGGTACCAGAGCTTTTATACCTAAGAGGGGAGCTGCCAGAAGAAATTAGATTGGTACTCAAACTGTTCTAATTTTGTCAGCTGCCACTATTGTTATTCAGCAGGGCGAGTAGGTTCAAACCAATGGAGAACTGACTGTGTAGCGCAGAATCAATTCAAACCACTGAACCTCTGAAATGAGAGGATCTTCCAGAAAACCATCTCATACTGATTTGAGTTCCCAATAATGTAGTATTCATCTGAATGGTTCTATAAGGCCTTCCTCCAATATCCCCACCATCATATTTTTTCTCAGCATTAGCATTTGCAGAGTTGTAGAGCTCACGGCTATAAAAACTCCACCCCAGTTGCATTCAATGCTTTATGAATTAGATGTTGACCCGAGCTTTACCATTGCGTGTGCCACGGGAATCAGAGCAAGCAAGGGGCAAATAATGGGAACGTCCAACATAAAAATAGAAAATGCTGGAAAATCGCAGCAGGTCTGACAGCATCTGTTGGGAGAGAATGGAGCCAACGTTTCAAGCCTAGATGACCCTTCATCAGAGCTGAGAGCAAAGAGAATCAGCAGATATTTATACTATTGGGGGAGGGTGGGGGGATGGAATGGGACAAAAGGATGTAAATGAGGATACAGAAGGCTGAGACAGTGCTAAAGGTGTGTATTAAGTGATCAGAATGTGAGAATGGCAGAACAGTTAAAGGACTGCCTGAGGAAAGTGACAGTTGCCTTGAAAAGCGGGGGGGAGGAGGGATTGGAAAGGAGAGCTGGAATGGAGAATTGGAAAAATAGAAATGAAAAAGAAAGATGATAAAATGGATAAAATTTAAGACAGAGATAGATAGGTTCTTGATTAATAAGGGGATCAGGGGTTATGGGGAAAAGGCAGGAGAATGGGGATGAGAAAAATATCAGCCATGATTGAATGGCAGAGCAGATTCATAGAAATCATAGAAACCCTACAGTACAGAAAGAGGCCATTCGGCCCATTGAGTCTGCACCGACCACAATCCCACCCAGGCCGTACCCCCATATCCCTACATATTTTACCCACTAATCCCTCTAACCTACACATTTGATTGGGTCGAGTGGCCTAATTCTGCTCCTGTGTCTTATGGTCTTATGGATGAATGAGATAAAATGAAATGCAATAAATAAATAGGAATGGGGTGAAGGTGGAGGAGAGATTCCTTGGGTGGAATTTTACAGTTTCGGGACGAGCAAGGCTGTAAAATCCCGCCCGCGGTCTCACTTATTATTTTGAAGTTGTTGATCAGTAAATGCAGTTTTACAGGAAAAAGTCTGAATTACAATTGTCACAATTATCTGGGGGATACTAGCACAACTTTCCAAATGGGCAAACCCTGTTGGCTTCATTTTTCTGTGTCCATTGTGGTCTCATCTGTGGAAAAAGAAACAGAGTTAATGTTTCAAGTCCAAATTGACTCTGCTTCAAAAGAAGGATCATATTGATCTTAGAACATTAACTCTGGGTTAAAACATCATGCTCCCCTGCATTGGATGGGGGTGGGGGGAGGGTCTAGCCCAAAGATCCACTGGAGAACCCTTCTAGGAACTTTGCAGGTAAAAGTTCGCATTGTCCAGAAGTGTAAATTTTCTCTGAGCAATTGCCCGGTGCTGGGAACCATCCAGAAATGCCATTTAAATTGCAAACCTCCAATGGTTCTGACGGGTTACACCAATAATTACACAGAAAAAGTTAGAAGAATTAAAACCTCTTCTAGCTTCTGGGTGAACTATTATGGAGACATAGACCGCCCTACCCCCATCACAGGACTACCCTATCCCCTTCCCCCACCCTCCCAACAAGACTCTCCTTAAACACCTAACTCCATAAGAGATTCCAACCAACTAACCATCCATCCATGGGCCTGACTCAAACCCACACCCACCTGATGCCCGACCCCATCCCCCACCTCTGACCCGACTCCAATCACACCCCACCGCCTAGGCCAACCTGACCTCCCCCCTACCTCCATTGTAACCCTCCCAGTGTGACGCTGATTGCCACTCAGGGAAATGATAGCCCTCTGTTTTTCTCTCTCCACAGACGCTGCCAGACCTGCAGAGTTTTATTTTCTGTCTTTCTGCACTTTCTGTTTTTATTTCAGGTTTCCAGCTTCTTCAGTATTTTACCTTTATGGTCTCAACGGTCTGGAACATTAAAGATTATTGATCCCATCCTGGTTATAGCACCGAGCAACTACTCCTGATTCAAACTCAGAATGAAACAGATTTGCAACAGGACAGGTTTTAACCTTTAAAAATGACCAGCCGAAAGTAAAATAAACAACAATAAGTAAACCATTTGATAGGTGAGGGAATTTTTGATTGGACAAATGCTATTTAATAAGTTGAAATTCATTGAATTACAGCACAGTCTTTGTGCCAATCTCAGTGTGCACACTAGAATTGTGCAACCACCAAATTAAACCACTTTAGGTTTAATTTACAGGTTGAGAAATAGTGGAAGAAAAGACATCTCAAAACTTTGGGTAATTGTATGCTGCCTGAAACTTTTTAAATGAAACAATTTATATTGCTAGCAGCACTTCATTCTACTTTAGCACAGATTTAATTTTCCATCAGTCTTTTGGGCATCAGTAATAATACTCTTGGACTTTGCCACTCTCAGATGCTTTTTATATGTAGATTTTTAGATCAAACTTTAAAGAACAGCTTTATGTGTGGAGATCCAATTTGGCCCAAACTTCACAGAAATGATTAGTAAATTCTCTTGTGCCTGGAAGTGTTGACTTATACATTTGTACTGAAATCACAGCTAACATAAAGTGTGGCTTTTACATCTTTCATTTATCCTGCTTCCTTTCACCAGAACAAAGTAACAATGCAAAGATGTCACCAACCACTACACGCAAAAAAGATCTTACAATGATATTGAAGCCCTTACATGAGGCAACACTAGATCAAAATAGAAAAATCCTGGAAATCAAGACCAGTTGTGAAGGTGAGCCACTGGCCTGAATTCTTTGTTAACATTGCTTTCTATGCTAAGTTTCAAACATTTGAGGTTTTTCCTTTTACCTCTAAATGCCATATAAATGGAAGAAACTAATGTGAATGCTAACATTGCTTTAATTGTATTATTAAGATAAAGGACATTGATTGATCAAGTACCATGAACACATATAAATAGAGACTTTCAGCCCCCTCTCATTAGTTTATTTTATTGATTCTTTTGGTTTATTAAAAATAGTATAAATAGAGACTTCTGCAACATTAATCGTTTGTTAGAGAGGAGGCAAACATTTGTCATGCTGCATTCTGTAAATAAATGTAGTATTAAGTAAAGAATTGTCTGGTTCTTTACTTCACCAACTGGCCTCAGAATGAATGAATATGGGAGTATAGATTGTAATCAGATGCATTTTCTGAAGAATGGCTGAAATAAAGTGCAAATTGTTAGGGTATAATTATCAACCAAAGTTCACAGAATCTAAACCTTTTGACCAGTGGGAAAATGAAGTACCAAGTGGGCACTGGGCTAGAGAGAACAAGGTATGGCCTAGGCATTTTGCTTCCAAACAAAGGCAAATCAGTATTTGTGAGCTGTATGTCCATCAATTGGATGTTAATAAAAGTTTGGATCTTCGATTAAGCTTCATGGATGAAGTTTACAAGAAAGATGCTCTATTAGATGCCTACGAGGTTTGGCCAGACTTTGATAGATTTTGAAAGGATAGAGGAGTGCATTATGGACTTGAACAGATTGTATAAAAGGAGCTCAACCTGGAATTGCTCTTAGTGGCCACATTTAAATTGCTGGACTGTGCTGAAATGACACATCAGGATAGGCTTCTGGTTTTCAGTTCTCAGGAAAGGGCATCCTTTTGGATGAAATTTCTGCTGTTTCAAATACAAATCCTGGGGAAGCATTCATTTCCAGCAGCTTTGATGGTGCAAATGAGACGTTCTGCGGTGTCACAAAAGATGGAGGACTCAATGATTAGAGATTGTTCAGATTGTTCAGATTCAGGGCACAGGCATCAGTATTTCACAAGTTACAGGCAAAATGAGGACGAAGGCATCTTAAGCAGATCTGGCAAGCAGAAGAATTGGTGTAGCAATAATAGATTAATGAACCCCTGGAATCTGTGGGTCCTAATAACAGATGTTTCTAATCTGATTCAAAATATTGTTATGTGATGAACTGCCCAAAGCAGAACAGCCAGGTTTTCAAAGTAAAGCTGTAGATGATGATGATGGTCAGTCTGAATGAATCATACTAGTCATAACAAACTTTAGTCCAGTAAGGAGTACATCAGATGCTGATTTATTTAATTACACTGTGTTAGACTGTGGTTGTACCTCAACAGTGTGAGGAACAGGTTGGTTAAAGGAGTACTTAGCTCAGGGGAGTCTGAAAGTTCTACTTGTTACAGGTTCAAGGATGACAACACACTCGAGATCACTGAAAAGAGTGGTGATTCCATATAGAACAGCTGGAGTGAGCCACTTTATTCATACTGATATGGTTTGTGTTGAGATACTCTTGCTGTTGAGCAAGCCTTCCATGAAAAAGGCATAAATGGAATTGGACATAAAACATCAGAAAGCAATTGTTTTTGTGGATCTGTAATTTCCCGAATCAGGACATTATTTCATACCCTTAACAAAACCTAACATTTCTAACCAGAATGTTAAAGAAGTGTTAATGGCATCAGGTAGTAAGAATGTGAGAAAAAAGCAAATTAAAGTTACGTAACAAACTGTTCACCCTTGTCACCGATCAAAAATCCTATTAAAGGATATAGGTGTGGTGGATGATGAGTAAAAAGGCTCAAAGAGATTGGTGGAAAATGTGACATATATATAAGTATCAGAGGATACCTCCATGTCCCATTATAAATCTTCCATTGACACGAGACCTCAGTGTAGTAACCATGGATCCAAAGGTGTGGAACGAAAACAGAAACATAAGGTGCGATCTTACTGGCTCCTTGTGTCCATCGATCTGTGTGGCAAGCTGGGAACATAGTGCGAGAGGCCAAAAATCCAATTCGCACCAGGCCAGTTTACCTTCCCAGCCCCATTTTACTGGCGAGAACAGTAAGGCGTCATGCCGGCGAGACTAGCAGAAACTAGGCTTCATGGCCAAGCCGAGGGTGGTCAGGGGTGTGGCCGGGAGTGCCCATGTGGGACTGGGTAAAATGTTTTGTTGGACAGTCAGTGCAGATTTGAAGGGCTGAAAGGCCTCCTACTGCACTGTAGTGATTCTATGATTGTAGAATGTTGTCGATGAGGGGGTGATAGGCAGAATTATACTGATGCACATGACAACTGCCTAGAGTGGGTACTCGGGTAACGTGGATGACATAGATACCAGAAGTGTCCAATGAATGGAGGGATGTGACTGTTGTAGGGAGAGCAGGGAAGGCTACTGGCAAGTTCAAACATTGGCTAAAGTCCAAGATGACAGGCAAGATGTATGGGCTGACAAAATTGGTCAAACATTGGAAAGTAAGTTCTGATAGTGGACCTGGGAGTGACTGTTCCACGAGGAAACAATCATGTACTGGCAACAGAATTTCTGATCTAGAAAGAAGAGATCCTTCAGCAGATCCTTCAGTCCAGAAATAGATGGGAGGGCAAATAGAGGCTGTATATTGTCTAGATTATGCAATCGAACAAGGACTATAGGACAATCTAACAACACTATTAGAATAGAAGCCCTTATGATTGAAATGTTTTGGTGGCTACCAACAAATTAGAAGATAAGTTAAAAAGGCAAAACAAAAAAAGAGTTGGATAGTTGGAAGGAATTTGATGTCTACTCTGACGTATCTTATGCCAGATGGATATGTATAGAAAATGGGGCTTGCAAGGCTAAAGCGAGATTAGTGGCTTGGGGTTTCAAAGTGTGATATGGTGATCAAGATTTAAAGTGGATACCCTCAGAGCGAGAAAAGTAATCCTCCAAATTTCCTTGAATTTGTTGGTCATAAATTGGTAGAAATTGATATAAAAGCCACATTTTTGCAGGGGGAAAAATTTCAGAGAGGTGTTTTTGAAACTGCAGGCTATTTTAGATTTAGTATTATGTAACGAAGAAGGGTTGCTAAATAGTTCTGTCATTAAAGATCCTCTTGGAAAGCGTGATCACAGCATGCTAGAATTTCAGATTCAGATTGAGCGAGAGAAGACAGACTGTCATACTAGAGTTTTAGCATTGGGCAGAGGTATACAGGTCTGAGGAGAGAGTTGGCCCAAGTAAACTGGGCACAAATAATTGAGGGCTGGACAGTTTAGGAACAATGACAGATGTTCAGGGAGATATTAAATACCTCTCAACTAACGTATATTCCTGAGAGGAAGAGGAATTGTAAAAGGAACGAAAACGATCCATGGCTAGACAAGGAAGTCAAAGAGGACATAAAAGCAAAAACTAGGGCATACCAAACTGAAAAAGCTAGTGGCAAGCTGAAGGATTGGGGGAACTTTAAGCTTCAGCAATAGGCTACTAAAAATAGAATCAAAAGAGCTAAGATGAACTACAAAAAGAAAGTAATAGAAAACATAAAAACAGATACCAAAAGCTTCTATGTTCTTTTCTATAACGAGGAAGAGAATAGCTAAAGTAAACGTTGGCCCTTTAGAGGACAATACTGATGAGATATTGATGGGGAACACAGAGATGGCGGAGGCATGAAACCAATATTTTGCCTCTCTTCACTGTAGAGAATAATGAAGATTTTCTAAAAACTGTAGTTAATGCAGAAGAATGTGGTGCAATAGTCATCACTAGGGAAAAGGTATTGAATAAACTAATGGGATTAAAGGCAGATAAGTCTCTGGGACCTGATGGCCTGCACCCTAGGGTATTAAAGGAAGTGCCAGCAGAAATAGTGGATGCATTGGTTGTGATATTTCAAAATTCCTTGGATTCTGGTAAAGTTCTGGTAGATTGGAAACAAACTGTTGTGATGCCCCTACTCAAAAAGAGAGAGAGGCAAAAAGTAGGAAACTGTAGGCCAGATAGCTTGACCTCTGTGGTGGGAAAGATGCTAAACTAAATCATTAAGGAGGAGATGACTGGGCATTTGGAAAAACAAAGCTCAATCCACCATTGTCAGCATGGTTTTATGAAGGAAAAGTCATGTTTGACAAACTTGCTTGAGTTATTTGAGGACATAACCAGCAAGGTGGATAGTGGGGAACCTGTGGATGTGGTACATCTTCGTGTTGTCGGCAAATGTACCAACCCATCCCTCCACTTCCTCATCCAGGTCATTTATGAAAATGACAAACAGCAAGGGTCCCAGAACAGATCCCTGGGGCACTCCACTGGTGACCGACCTCCATTCAGAAAAAGACCCATCTACAACCACTCTCTGCCTTCTGCAGGCAAGCCAGTTCTGGATCCACAAGGCAACAGCCCCTTGGATCCAATGCCCTCTCACTTTCTTGAGAAGTCTTGCATGGGGGACCTTATCGAACGCCTTGCTGAAGTCCATGTAAACCACATCTACCGCTTTTCCTTCGTCAACGTGTTTAGTCACATTTTCAAAGAACTCCACCAGGCTCGTAAGGCACGATTTGCCTTTGACAAAGCCGTGCTGACTACTTTTGAGCATACTAAACTTCTCTAAATGTTCATAAATCCTGTCCCTCAGGATCTTCTCCATCAACTTACCAACCACTGAGGTTAGACTCACCGGTCAGTAATTTCCTCTTTGTAATGAACAAAGCATCGTAGCTGTGGGGGACAGCTCGGTGGATAGGATATTGGTATGTAGATAGGCTGGAAAATTGGGCGGGGATCCTGGATTCAGGATTCAATCCTGGACCGGGGAGCGGCGCGGGCTTGGAGGGCCGAAGGGCCTGTTCCTGTGCTGTATTGTTCTTTGTTCTTTGTTCCTGGGCTATCCCTATTCCCTTTCTTGAATATAGGAACCACATCCGCAATCCTCCAATCCTCCGGAACCTCTCCCGTCTCCATCGACGATGCAAAGATCATCGCCAGAGGCTCTGCAATCTCTTCCCTCGCCTCCCACAGTAACCTGGGGTACATCCCTCAGTTACTCACCTCAGTGAATCGGCCTCATTGCGTCTTGGAAGTGCAGCAGAGAGGGAGAGATTCGCGAGAGGAGTGCTGCGGGTAAGCGCTGTTATTTTTTAACTTACTTTTTCGCGGGTTTTTTCTTAAAAAATATCTAAACCCGGAAGTGGTCGCGCAGGGAGGTCTGGGAGAGAGAGATTTTTTTTTTCCCCAATAAATTGGAACAGAGAGGAATCCCGATACTCTACACTTGTAGAGTATCCCACCCTCCCTCCTCCTCTAACCTAAAAAAAAAGACCCAGTGAGAGCAGGGCTTTGGAGAAAACAGGAGGAGGAAAGGTAAGTTTAAAATTTTCATTCACTTTTTTTTTTCCCTGTGTGTTTAAAGGGGCAATTATGAGCGTGAGGCCAGTATGTTGTTCCCAATGTAGGATGTGGGAGGTCCTGGAGGCTCCTAGCCTCCCGGACGACCATATCTGTGCTGGGTGTGTTGAGCTGCGGTTCCTAAGGGACCATGTTAGGGAACTGGAATTGCAGCTCGAGGACCTTCGCCGGGTTAGGGATAGTGAGGAGGTCATTGACAGGAGCTATCGGCAGGTGGTCACACCGGGACCACAGGAGGAGGGTAACTGGGTAACAGTGAGGAAGGAGAAAGCTCGGTTGATGGTGAGCACCCCGGTGGATGTGCCCCTTAATAATAAGTACTCCTGTCTGAGTACTACTGGGGTGGACAGCCCACCTGGGGGAAGCAGCGGTGACAGTGTCTCTGGAGCTGAGTCTGGCCCAGTAGTGCAAAAGGGTAAGGAAAGGAGGGTAGTGCTAATTGGGGACTCTACGGTGAGGGGGTCAGATAGGCGTTTTTGCGGACACAGACGGGACTCTCGGATGGTGGTTTGCCTCCCTGGTGCAGGGGTCCGGGATGTCTCTGGTCGAGTCCCAGAAATCCTGAAGGGGGAGGGAGAGGAGCCCAAGGTCGTGATGCATATAGGTACTGCTGACATAGGTAGGAAGAGGGAAGGGGTCATGAAAAGAGAATATAGGGAGTTAGGTAGACAGCTGAGAAAGAGGAATGCAAAGGTAGTAATCTCGGGATTGCTGCCTGTGCCGCGGGAGAGTGAGAACATGAATCGGTGGAGAATGAATGCGTGGCTGAGGGACTGGAGCAAGGGATAAGGATTTGGGTACTTGGATCATTGGGACCTCTTTAGGGGCAGGTGTGACCTGTTTAAAAAAGGCGGGTGGCACTTGAATCCCAGGGGGACCAATATCCTGGCGGGAAGGTTGGCTAAGGCTACTGGAGAGACTTTAAACTAGAAAGGTTGGGGGTAGGGAATCGAAATGAGGGGACTGAGAGCGAGGAGGTTAGCTCGCAAATAGATAAGGAATGTAAACAGGGTAAGAGGGAGGTTAGACGAGTGATGGAGAAGGGAAGTGCTCAGGCTGAAGGTCTGAGATGTGTCTATTTTAATGCCAGGAGTGTAGTGAATAAAGTGGATGAGCTTAGAGCGTGGATTGCTGCTTCGAATTGTGATGTGGTGGCCATTACGGAGACTTGGATGTCTCAGGGACAGGACTGGGTGCTTCAGGTGCCGGGTTTTAGATGTTTCAGGAAGGACAGGGAGGGAGGCAAGAGAGGGGGGGGAGTGGCACTGTTGATCAGGGATAGTGTCACGGCTGTAGAGAAGGTGGACGCCGTGGAGGGATTGACTACGGAGTCTCTGTGGGTGGAGGTTAGGAACAGGAAGGGGTCGGTAACGTTGCTGGGTGTTTTCTATAGGCCGCCCAATAGTAACAGAGATGTTGAGGAGCAGATGGGGAAACAGATCCTGGAGAGATGTAGGAATAACAGAGTTGTCGTGATGGGAGATTTTAATTTCCCAAACATAGATTGGAATATCCCTAGGGCTAGGGGTTTGGATGGAGAGGAGTTTGTTAGGTGTGTCCAGGAGAGTTTCCTGACACAGTATGTGGATAAGCCTACTAGAGGAGAGGCTGTACTTGATCTGGTGCTGGCTAATGAACCTGGACAGGTGGAGGATCTCTCGGTGGGTGAGCATCTTGGGGATAGCGATCATAATTCTATCTCCTTCACGATAGCATTGGAAAGAGATAGGATCAGGCAGGCTAGCAAAGTGTTTCTCTGGAGTAAAGGGAAATACGGTGTCATCAGGGAGGAAATTAGACGGGTAAATTGGAAGGAGGCATTCTTGGGGAAAAGTACCGAAGGAAAGTGGAGGATTTTCAAGGAATGTTTGTCTGGAGCTCTGCATGACAACGTTCCGATGAGACAGGGGGGTGTTGGTAGGGTACGGGAACCGTGGTGCACGAAGGTTGTGATGAACCTGGTGAATAAGAAAAGAGAGGCGTACAGAAGGTTCAGAGAGCTAGGAGGTGTTAAGGATTTAGAGGAGTATACGGGATGTAGAAAGGAGCTTAAGAAGGAAATTAGGAGAGCGAGAAGGGGTCATGAGAAGGCCTTGGCGGGTAAGATTAAGGAGAATCCCAAGGCTTTCTACAAATATGTCAAGAGTAAAAGGATGAGATGTGAAGGCATAGGACCCTTAAAAGGTGAAGGGGGAAAAGTTTGTGCGGAACCGTTAGAAATGGCGGAGCTGCTTAATGAATACTTTACCTCGGTATTCACGGTGGAAAGGGATCTGGGTGGTTGTACTGCTGGTTTGCGGTGGACAGAAAGGATCGAGCATGTGGACATAAAGAAAGAGGATGTGTTGGAACTATTGAATGGCATCAAGGTTGGTAAGTCGCCGGGACCGGATGGGATGTACCCCAGGTTACTGTGGGAGGTGAGGGAGGAGATTGCGGAGCCTTTGGCGATGATCTTTGCATCGTCGATGGAGACGGGAGAGGTTCCGGAGGATTGGAGGATTGCAGATGTGGTCCCTATATTCAAGAAAGGGAACAGGGACAGCCTGGGAAATTACCGACCGGTGAGTCTAACCTCAGTGGTTGGTAAGTTGATGGAGAGGATCCTGAGAGACAGGATTTATGATCATCTAGAGAAGTTTAGTATGATCAAAAGTAGTCAGCACGGCTTTGTCAAGGGCAGGTCGTGCCTTACGAGCCTGGTTGAGTTCTTTGAAAATGTGACCAAACACATTGACGAAGGAAGAGCGGTGGATGTGGTCTATATGGACTTCAGCAAGGCGTTCGATAAGGTCCTCCATGCAAGACTTCTTGAGAAAGTGAGAGGGCATGGGATCCAAGGGGCTGTTGCCTTGTGGATCCAGAACTGGCTTGCCTGCAGAAGGCAGAGAGTGGCTGTGGAGGGGTCTTTCTCTGCATGGAGGTCAGTGACCAGTGGAGTGCCCCAGGGATCTGTTCTGGGACCCTTGCTGTTTGTCATTTTCATAAATGACCTGGATGAGGAAGTGGAGGGATGGGTTGGTAAGTTTGCTGACGACACCAAGGTAGGTGGTGTTGTGGATAGTTTGGAGGGATGTCAGAAGTTGCAGCGAGACATAGATAGAATGCAAGACTGGGCGGAGAAGTGGCAGATGGACTTCAACCCGGATAAGTGTGTGGTGATCCATTTTGGCAGATCCAATGGGATGAAGCAGCAGTATAATATGAAGGGTACCATTCTTAGCAGTGTAGAGGATCAGAAGGACCTTGGGGTCCGGGTCCATAGGACTCTTAAATCGGCCTCGCAGGTGGAGGATGCGGTCAAGAAGGCGTACGGCGTACTGGCCTTCATTAATCGAGGGATTGAGTTTAGGAGTCGGGAGATAATGCTGCAGCTTTATAGGACCCTGGTTAGACCCCACTTGGAGTACTGCGCGCAGTTCTGGTCACCTCATTACAGGAAAGATGTTGAAGCCATTGAAAGGGTGCAGAGGAGATTTACAAGGATGTTGCCTGGATTGGGGGGCATGCCTTATGAGGATAGGTTGAGGGAGCTTGGTCTCTTCTCCCTGGAGAGACGAAGGATGAGAGGTGACCTGATAGAGGTTTACAAGATGTTGAGAGGTCTGGATAGGGTAGACTCTCAGAGGCTATTTCCAAGGGCTGAAATGGTTGCTACGAGAGGACACAGGTTTAAGGTGCTGGGGGGTAGGTACAGAGGAGATGTCAGGGGTAAGTTTTTCACTCAGAGGGTGGTGGGTGAGTGGAATCGGCTGACGTCGGTGGTGGTGGAGGCAAACTCGTTGGGGTCTTTTAAGAGACTTCTGGATGAGTACATGGGATTTAATGGGATTGAGGGCTATAGATAGGCCTAGAGGTGGGGATGTGATGGGCGCAACTTGTGGGCCGAAGGGCCTGTTTGTGCTGTGGCTTTCTATGTTCTATGTTCTCTGTTCTATCCCATCTGGTCCCGGTGACTTATCTATCCTGATGCTATTCAAAATTTCCAACACATCCTCTTTCTTAATGTCGACAAACTCAATCTTCTCAGTCCGCCGCTTCTGCTCCTAATTCCTATGTTCCTATGTAAAGAGGCAAGTAATATAGAAGTTGTGGAAATTAAACAAATGTATTGTTGAATTGAATGATGTATTGACAGTATAGTATTTTTTGGATAGGTTTTTCTTGCTAAAAGTACACTGTATGTGTCTGAGGGCAAATCCAGCAATGTTCTATTTAAGTTTTAAGTTTTATATATTCATGCTACAAGTAGGCTTACATTAACACTGTAATGAAGTTACTGTGAAAATCCCCAAGTCGCCACACTCCAGTGCCTGCTCAGGTATATTGAGGCAGAATTTAGCATGGCCAATGCACTTAACCCAGCACATATTTTGGACTATGGAGGAAACTCTCGCAGACACGACGAGAACTCCAAAGAACTCCAGAGGACACTGAAAGTCTGCAAAGGGATATAGATAGTCTAGGTGAGTGGGCGAGGGTCTGGCAGATGGAGCACAGTGTTGGTAAATGTGAGGTTATCCATTTTGGTAGGAATTAACAGAAAAATGGACTATTATTTAAATGGTAAAAAATTGCAGCGTGCAGAGGACCTGGGTGTCCTTGTGCATGAATCACAAAAAGTTGGTTTGCAGGTGTAGCAGGTAATTAAGAAGGCAAATGGAATTTTATCCTTCTTTGCTAGAGGGATGGAGTTTAAAAACACTGAGGTTATGTTGCAGCTGTATAAGGTGCTGGTGAGGCCACACCTGGAGCACTGTGTACAGTTTTGGTCTCCTTACTTGAGAAAGGATATACTGGCACTGGAAGGGGTGCAGAGGAGATTCACTAGGTTGATTCCAGAGTTGAGAGGGTTGGCTTATGAGGAGAGACTGAGTAGACTGGGGCTATACTCATTGGAATTCAGAAGAACAAGGGGATATCTTATCGAAACATATAAAATTATGAAGGGAATAGATAAGATAGAAGCCAGGAGCTGGTTTCCACTGGCAGGTAAAACTAGAACTAGGAGGCATGACCTCAAAATAAGGGGGAACAGATTTAGGACTGAGTTGAGGAGGAACTTCTTCACCCAAAGGTTGTGAATCTGTGGAATTCCCTGCCCAGTGAAGCAATTGAGGCTACCTCTTTGAATGTTTTTAAGGCAAGGATGGAAAATTGAACAGTAAAGGAATTATTTAAATTATAAGGGCGGCACGGTAGCACAGTGGCTAGCACTGCTGCTTCACAGCTCCAGGGTCCCGGGTCAATTCCCGGCTCGGGTCACTGTCTGTGTGGAGTTTGCACATTCTCCTCGTGTCTGCGTGGGTTTCCTCTGGGTGCCCCGGTTTCCTCCCACAGTCCAAAGATGTGCGGGTTAGGTTGATTGGCCAGGTTAAAAAAATTGCCCCTTCGAGTCCTGGGATGCGTAGGTTAGAGGGATTAGTGGGTAAAATATGTGGGGGTAGGGCCTGGGTGGGATTGTGGTCGGTGCAGACTCGATGGGCCGAATGGCCTCCTTCTGCACTGTAGGGTTTCTATGATTTCTATGAAGGGTTATGGTGAGCAGGCAGGTAAGTGTAGCTGAGTCCACGAAAAGATCTGCCACGATCTTATTGAATGGTGGAGCAGGCTCGAGGGGCCAGATGGTCTACTCCTGCTCCTAATTCTTATGTTCTTATGTTCTTAGACAGTGACCAAAGTCGGGAATCAAATCCGGGTCCCTGGCACTGTGAGGCAGCAGTGCTAACTACTGTGCTACCATGCTGCCAGTGGCTACTTGTAGCACTAAGGGAAACTCTCAGGCATCCTTATAATGTAAGTTGGTGATTTTTTATGGGGAAGTTCAATGGATTTTAACCATTTGTTATCAATAAAATGAAAGGGGAATTACAGATTAGAAATTAGGGGGACTTGAACAGAAAAGGGTGGGAGTAACCTTGAGTCAACATTCTTGTCTGGAAAGGTTTACTCAAATCATGATAAATTGTACAAGGTCATCACAGAAAGTTGATTTTGTATCTAAAGAGGAAATGGGCCTGATTGGACAAGACCAAATGTCAGTTTTGATGCATTGGAACTAAGTACTGGGATGAAACACATCGCATTTGAGGATGATTTAAGGGCAAAGAACAAAATAAGTAAACATGGAGAATTACATATTCAGATATTCAACCTTGGGGTACTCGAAGGACATGAAATTAATCCTCTTCAGTGATGCTTCTTATACCAATCTATTAGATAGATATTCTAGTTCAGCTCATTTTTCAGATTCTCAGTAGGTGAAAATGGAAACTGTTGTCTCTTGGCCTGTGAAATGAAGAAAATAAAAATGATGATTAATAATATTTAGCTGCAGAAACACTGGCTCTTGTGGAGGCAATAGGTATGGGTGGAATTTTCCCAAAGAATTTCATTTCGGATGAGAACATCAGTGTGATTCATGCATGCATATCAGCAAGAGTTGGATTGCGATCTTCCCGCACTTAGTCATTTTTTGGGAGGGGTGCAGGTTTTGCACCAGTTTGGAGAGGGGCAGGGCCTAAACACATTAGCAAGCCCAGCTTCACAGAGATCAGGTGCCCTTTTAAAGGGTGCCCCAATCTCAAAGTGGAATTGAAAACGCCCTCCCTCCACAGACATCAGGACACATCGCTCCTCATTGAAGGAATGCTTTCCCCTGCTCCCCAACATAAATCACCAACCTGATCTCCCCACTCATCCAACCACCCGAACTTAGATCACCAGCATCAGGGCATTGGGGCCCTCCTAATGGATCCCCCTTCATGTCCAGCCCCTTTCATGCCCAGCCCTGCTTGATGCCCCCTTTATACCTCCCTTTCATGCCACACCCTTCATGCCCCCCCCTCAGGCCCCATCTCCCCCCTCAGACCCCACCCCTTTAGACATTATCCCCTTGGCATTGCAGAGGGCCAGGGGCACTGCCAGGTTGGCACTGCCATGGTGCCAGTGTGCACTGCCCAGCTATGTTCCCGACCACCTGGGGGCTTCAATGGCCTCCGAGGCCCTCCAGTTGTGGAGACCAGTGGTGATTCGCGCTGGGTTCCCCCTGTGCCCGAGGGTTGGAGAATCTTGAGAGCAGGGAGAATCCGGCTTTAAATCGACTCAGCTTATTTTAAATGAATATTCCCACCTCGCTGGGTGGGAATCAGGTTACATCCATGGGGGTTGGGAGAATCCTAAAGGCAGTTCTCGCCGGTGCCAAATGTGTTAATCCCCTCACGCATGATTCTCCAATCCTGCACAGCCCCAACACGATCAGCGCCTGTGCGGGCGAGGTTGAAAAATCACCCCCAGCATGTTAGAGTCATAAAGTCATAGAGGTTTACAGCATGGAAAAAGTGGAGAATGTGGGCATCAATCCCACTGCCTCTCACATGCGAAGCTAGCACTCTACCATTTGAGTTAATTTCCCCGACCTCTGTTCTGAGAATAGTTTGTCCATTGAATGTTAATTATTGTTCCCTGTGGGATCACATACATTCAACAAAAGCTGTGATTGCAAAATTAGGTGAGAGAAAAAGAGAGGGAGAGATAGAAGTTGGGGAAGTTGTTGTCATTTATCTCAAGAGGCTTGGAATACAAAAGCAGGGATGTACTTCTGAGGCTTTATAAAGCACTGGTTAGGCCCCATTTGGAGTACTGTGAGCAATTTTGGGCCCCACACCTCAGGAAGGACATACTGGCACTGGAGCGGGTCCAGCGGAGATTCACACGGATGATCCCAGGAATGGTAGGCCTGACATACGATGAACGTCTGAGGATCGTGGGATTATATTCATTGGAGTTTAGGAGCAAGCAGAGACTGACCAAATGATAAGTGAGCAGCGGTGGGTTAAAACCCATCGTTTCAACTCGGCCCGGTATTCTGTCGGTCTCCAGGTATTAACTTGCAGGTTGTAAGCAACAGGTGTGGCTTTTACTTATCATTAAAGGATTTTTGGTGAATGGAAGGCTCGTTTTGGCGGAATTGTTATATTGACAATGAGGAGTAAAAACATTATCTTTGTGTCCGGACAATCTCCTTAATCAAGTTACTCTTCTGCAGTAAGAAAAGCAATGATGCCTCTTTTGGGAAACTTGAACCCTATGATACCAGCGGGGAAGACTGAGCCCAATATACAGAATGCATGCATTACTTCTTCACACTGACAACATGAAGGAAACTAAAAACAAGAAGTAATTTTGTTGAAGGCATGCAGGGCTCCGACATTCAGTGTGATAAAAAAGTCTGATCTACCCAGACACCTCTGACTCAAAAACTTTTAATGAGCTGGTAGGCTTAGTGAAAAACCACGATGACCCAAACCTGTCTGATATACTCCAGAGACACCGCTTTAACATGGCAGGGAAAACCCCTGGGGAACCTGTCACTGAAATTCTGGTCAGGTGATGATAATTTTTGCAGAACATTGCAAATTCGGCCACCTCTTAACAAAATGTTGAGACACAGATTGATATGTGGCATAAATAACCTGACTACCCAAAAGAACCGATTGGCAAAACCCAGCTTGGATTTTTTTTAAAAACCATTGAAATAGCTCTATTGCTGAAAAACACAGAAAAAGGGGCTCAGGAGCTACAGGAGGAGTCAAGCAGAAACATCGTCCAATTAATCAGTCCACAATGGAAAGTGCTTACGTAAACAAGATGTTAGAGCATCCTTTACAACATTGGAGCTCTAATAACACCATGAGGCAGTCAAGAAATGGCAGTAATGCCCCAAGAGTATTGGGGAAAATATTCCAGAGGGGTATGGATGCCAGACAATGGACTATTGCAAGCGCTGCCAAAAGGCACAGCCAAGGCAAATTTTTAGAAATAGCCAAAAGGAGTATTGTTCAGTGAAGAAGGCAAAGCCATTACCTGACCATGCCATGCAGGTATACCCACTTCCAGAAACAGGGATATTACAACTGAATTGCATCATCACAACAAAGGTCACCCCCTACAGTGGTAGAGCTACTTGTGAATGGCCATCCCTTGAAAATGGAGGTGGACACAAGAGCTACAGTCTCCATTATTGGGGAACAGACATACAAGCGTCTCCAAACTGGAATCCAATTCCTGAGTTTAGAACTCACAAAGGCCAGACTAGCCACTTCATGGGGAAATCTTTACAAATGCAAGACACCTCAATGGTTCCAGTGACTCACATACAGCAATCAGCCCGTCTCCCACTCATTGTTGTAAGGGGCAAGGACCAAGCCTTATGGGGAGAAATTGACTCCAGCAGGTCTGGCTTGACTTGTTGGAGATCTTCAGGCTAGGCGTGGGGTAACTATACAAAGTTATCTGTGGATACCCTGGAGTTTTCCAAAAATAGAAAGAGCCAAAGCCAAGATCTATGTTAACCTCGATGCTACACACCTAAATATTTCAGAGCAAGACCAGTCCCATACTCTGTTGGAGAAGGTGGAAACTGAACTAGGAAGCCTTGAAAGTTAAGACATTATAAGTCCCATGCAATTTGCAGAATGGGCTGCAACTGTAGTGCCCATTCTTAAGCCAGGCAAGTCAGTCTGTCCCTGTGGGACTACAAACTAACAGTCAATTAAGTTTCCAAATTCGATAGGAATCCCATGCCCACATCGAAGATCTATACGCTAAGTTAGCAGGTGGCCAGACGTTCTCCAAGTTGGGACACGAGCCACGCTTATCTTCAGCTTGAATTGGACGAGTCTTCCTGAAAATATTTGATGATCAACGTGCACAAGGGACTCTTGGAGTTTACTCGCTTGCCCTTTGGGGTTGTGTCAGTGTGCACCATATTCCTACAGGTTATGGAGAACATACTCCAAAGGCTACCCAGAGTGGTGGTGTACTTGCATGAGATTCTGGTCATGCAGGCTTTGGAACAAGAGCATCTGGCAAATTTAGAAGAAGTCCAGCAGAGATTCTCAAGAGTGAGAGCATGCTTGAAGAGGGAAAAATGCGTCTTTCAAGTGACTGAAATGACTTACTTTGGCTATCAGGTAGATGGCAAAGGTTTACACCCAGTAGAGGATAAGGTGAAGTCCACCAAGGAAGCACGAACTCTAAAGAACATCACAGAGTTAAAATCCTTCCTGGGATTAGTAAATTATTACGGAAAATATATCCTGAACTTGGCTTCCATGCAGACTCCTTTGCATACTCTACTACGAAAATACCAGAGATGGTCCTGGGAGGTGCCTCAGATGGGAGCTTTTGACAAAGTTAAATGTTAGCTACTATCACCCAACTTATTGGCCCATTTTGACCTCAACAAATAATTTGTTCCGACAGGTGATGTTTCTCCACGCGGAGTTGGGCCGGTACTTTCGCATCGCTGGAAAGGCGGGACAGAAAAGCCCACTGCATCCGACATCTATGAGAATGGTCTGGCAGGCCACGGGTACACGTGCATGAGGACATTGCTGGGCCCTTTATGGGTTCCATGTTTTAAATTATGGCAGATGCTCTTTCCAAATGGGTAGAAGTGAACCACATGGATTCCACAACTACTCAGGCTACAATTGAGAAGTCACGACAAAGTTTCTTCACGCATGGAATACCAGAAGTCCTGGTTTCTGATAATGGCATGGCCTTTACCAACAGTGATTTCCAGGATTTTGTGCTCTCTAATGTATCAGACACATCTCAATAGCACCTTATCACCCGTTATCAAATGGACTGGTGGAATGGGTCGTGTAAACTTTTTAAAAAGGCATATAAAACAACCAACGACATCCATGGAGACCAAACTGGCATGAATTTTCTTTGAATATAGGATCACGCCTCACACAACAACAGGAGTTACCCCAGTGGAACTGCTAATGGGATGACAGCTTCATACAAGTCTGAGCCTCCTGTTTCCAAACCTGGCAGGGAGGGTAGAGTCCTAACAAGTAAATCAAAAAAAAAATCACGATTCTACAAGGACAGAAAGAACAATTAAAACAGATGATCTGTTTTAAGTAAGGAACTTCAGAGATGGACCGATTTGGGTCCCTGGGATCATTATGGAGAAAACTGGGCCAGTATCTTACAAAGCTGAAGAACATGGTAAAATTGTAAAGAGACACCTGGATCATCTCAAAGGCAGACAATCCACTCCCGAGCAGATCTCACTATCAGCCACAGAGGTGGCTGCCTCTAGTGTCTGCCACAACTCGAAGCCAACCCCATGTTAACCCCTCAAGATAATGACGACACAAACACTGATATGGAAGCAGGCGATGTTGGCATCCCAGCTGAAGTGGAACCGGAGGAGGAACCCGTATCAATAATTCTGCAACGCTCCCTCCAGAAGTGAAAGTCTACCTTTTTTTCACACTACCAGACACAGCTCTGCCTTCGATGGACATCAGATCCACCATCAAGCAATGAAAATGATTCTCTTGTGGCAGGGATACTGAGGGAGAAATGGACCTAAGGGGGGAGGAATGTTATGATGGCCACAAAGGGCATGGAGAATCATGAAAAGATCTCCCCGTGGACTTTGTGGAATATGAACTCCCTTATTGAGTGAGTGGAGGCTCGCCCATTGGGAAGTGAGTGAAAGAGAGGTTAAAACCTGTTGCTTCAATGCACACCAATATTCTGTAGGTCTCCAGATATTGACTTGCCTGCTATAAACCACGAGTGCAGCTCTTTCTTGTTTCATCATTGAAGGATTTCTGGTGATGGAAGACTGGCCTTGGTGGAATAATTAACCCTTTACTCTACATTTCTCCCCAAGTATAATCTCAAAAACTGTTGAGCTATTTTGTTAAACTATTTACATTATATTCCCACTATCTGTTAACCTCATGTACTGGTATAGCAGCTTCTCATGACAACTGGTTCTTGAGCTGTGATTTTTACGATAACCTGAATGTAAAGGCAGTGAAAACCAATGAAGGATAAACTAATTCAACAGAGAAATCTTCAGGACTCAGACAATCGCAACCCCTTGAAAAGGAAAGTATCAGACTGACATTAGCTCGTTAGACAAAAGAAGAATGAAGAATATCCTGAAGACATGGCAAGTGATGAAGGAAGGAAGACTTCGCTACACTACCTGGGTAGAAATTTCACTTTCTGTAGTGGTGGTATCATTTTCTCACTTGCCTCAGCATGAAGCTGCTCAGCTGGAGGCAATGGGATTGTGGAGTTAGCAGGACAGTACCATCGTCAATAATAAACCTCCAGAGCTGAATCTATATGAAATAATTGGGTAATACCCTCCAGTTGTAGAAGCTCTGTAGTTTGGGCCTATTTACTGAAAGAAGATCTGTATATCCATGGCTTGCTGGTGAGCTGTAAGTGTGAGCTCTGAACCTTCTTTCATTGGTTTTATTCTGGAGTTAAGCATCTCACTCTCTGGGAAGCTTACTGTTGTCTGAAAACAATTGTTGATGCATCTCATCAGTGAGTTAATGGAATTAAGTAGAGATCTACCACTTTATTAACCTCTTCAACAAAAGAATAGTTCTCTTCAGAAAAGACAACAAAGACTTCAGAGGCATTGACCGTGAAATCAAAGTGTGCAGAAAGATCTAGGACATCTTCTTTCAACAGGCCCTTTGCTTCTGCGATGACTTTGTTCACTTGAACTGTGTCCCAATCCAAAGTTTAGAAGTACCTCTCGTGAATGCTCACTGTCATGTTGAGTGCATCCTGTTTCCAGCTCTTCTATCAAGTCTGCAAAGGGAAGTGAGAGATCTACAATTTCCTCCTGTGTTCCAATGGATGGTGTTACTACAATAAACACTGACTCATTGTGTTATGAGTCAAGTTCAATTTCTGCTGCAGTTTTGAGGTTTGCCAGTTCTCTAAACACCTTTGGAAATTCATCCCCAAAAAGGAAGACACAGTGGCACAGTGGTTAGCACTGCTGCATCACAGCTCAGGGACCTGGGTTCAATTCCAGGCTTGGGTCGCTGTCTGTGTGGAGTTTGCACATTCACCCCTTGTCTGCATGGGCTTCCTCCCGGTGCTCTGGTTTCCTCCCATAGTAAGAGTTTTAACAACACCAGGTTAAAGTCCAACAGGTTTAAACATGTTGGACTTTAACCTGGTATTGTTAGAACTCTTACTGTGTTTACCCCAGTCCAACGCCGGCATCTCCACATCATTCCTCACATAGTCCAAAGATGTGCGGATTAGGTTGATTGGCCATACTAAATTGCCCCTTAGTTTCCTGGGATGCGTAGATTAGAGGGATTAGTGGAATAAATACGGGGATAGGGCCTGGCTGGGATTGTTATCAGTGCAGACTCGATGGGCCTTCTGCACTGTAGGGATTCTATGATTCTAATTACTCCGCTTTCCTCCAGCGTTATCTCATCAACCTTTTGGAGAAGACCAAGTGCCAAAAACACTGACCTGCTAGGCAGAGAAATCTGCTGGCTCTGTAAGATCGAAAGAGTTTCATTAATTTTGTCATCTTCATGCCCAAGGATTGTAGTGAACTGATCTTTCACATTGAGGTCTGTGCTTTGTAGATTTAAATTGGTTGAATGGATTTCTACTTCCTTAAACCAGTTCTGAAGCCAGCCCAATTTGTCTGATATGATCATGACCCCTGTCCCAGTGACCAGTTTAAATTCTATTCTGTATCCTTCGACTTGCAACTCCATAGACTAGAACTAGGTGATAGTCAGCATGGTTTTGTGGCAGGTAGGTCGTGCCTTACTAACCTTATTGAGTTTTTTGAGAAAGTGACCAAGGAGGTGGATGGGGGCAAGGCAGTGGACGTGGTATATATGGATTTTAGTAAGGCGTTTGATAAGGTTCACCATGGTAGGCTTCTGCAGAAAATGCAGATGTATGGGATTGGGGGTGATCTAGGAAATTGGATCAGGAATTGGCTAGCGGATAGGAAACAGAGGGTGGTGGTTGATAGTAAATATTCATCATGGAGTGCGGTTACAAGTGGTGTACCTCAGGGATCTGTTTTGGGGCCACTGCTGTTTGTAATATTTATTAATGATCTGGATGAGGGTATAGTTGGGTGGATTAGCAAATTTGCTGATGACACCAAAGTCGGTGGTGTGGTAGACAGTGAGGAAGGGTGTCGTAGTTTGCAGGAAGACTTAGACAGGTTGCAAAGTTGGGCCGAGAGGTGGCGGATGGAGTTTAATGCGGAGAAGTGTGAGGTAATTCACTTTGGTAGGAATAACAGATGTGTTGAGTATAGGGCTAACGGGAGGACTTTGAATAGTGTGGAGGAGCAGAGGGATCTAGGTGTATGTGTGCATAGATCCCTGAAAGTTGGGAATCAAGTAGATAAGGTTGTTAAGAAGGCATATGGTGTCTTGGCGTTTATTGGTAGGGGGATTGAATTTAGGAGTCGTAGCGTTATGTTGCAACTGTACACAACTCTGGTGCGGCCGCACTTGGAGTACTGTGTGCAGTTCTGGTCCCCACATTACAGGAAGGATGTGGAGGCTTTGGAGAGGGTGCAGAGGAGGTTTACCAGGATGTTGCCTGGTATGGAGGGGAGATCCTATGAGGAGAGGCTGAGGGATTTGGGATTGTTTTCGCTGGAAAGGCGGCGGCTAAGAGGGGATCTTATTGAAACATATAAGATGATTAGAGGTTTAGACAGGGTGGATAGTGATAGCCTTTTTCCTCTGATGGAGAAATCCAGCACGAGGGGGCATGGCTTTAAATTGAGGGGGGGTAGTTATAGAACCGATGTCAGGGGTAGGTTCTTTACCCAGAGGGTGGTGAGGGATTGGAATGCCCTGCCAGCATCAGTTGTAAATGCGCCTAGTTTGGGGGCGTTTAAGAGATCCGTAGATAGGTTCATGGACGAAAAGAAATTGGTTTAGGTTGGAGGGTCACAGTTTTTTTTTTTTTTAACTGGTCGGTGCAACATCGTGGGCCGAAGGGCCTGTTCTGCGCTGTAATGTTCTATGTTCTATGTTCTAACTGTTTATCGGAATCTATGATTTCTCCTTGGAAATTTTAGGTTGTAATGAAATTTCCCGACCTTCAAAATGGTTAGAAGCTTGAACAAAGAACAAACAAAGAACAATACAGCACAGGAACAGGCCCTTCGGCACTCCAAGCCTGCGCCGCTCATGTGCCCAACTAGACCATTCGTTTGTATCCCTCTATTCCCAGTCTGTTCATATGGCTATCTAGATAAGTCTTCAACGATCCCAGCATGTCCGCCTCAATCACCTTGCTTGGGAGTGCATTCCAGGCCCCCACCACCCTCTGTGTAAAATACGTACCTCTGACATTTGTGTTGAACCTTGCCCCCCTCATCTTGAACTTGTGACCCCTTGTGTTCGTCACCTCCGACCTGGGAAAAAGCTTCCCATTGTTCATAGAATCATAGAATCATGATTCTATGAACAGTGGGAAGCTTTTTCCCAGGTCGGAGGTGACGAACACAAGGGGTCACAAGCTCAAGATGGGACTGTTCACCCTATCTATGCCCTTCATAATTTTATACACCTCTATTAGGTCGCCCCTCATCCTCCGTCTTTCCAGGGAGAACATCCCCAGTTCTAGATTTCATCCCTGAATTGTTTAAAATGTTGTCTTGCCACACAGAAAGCATTCAGCTTCCCCTGCTGAGCAGTCTTCATGGTGATGTTTTTTGGTGCTGCATCTGCAACATTCTCAGGCATAGATCCCTAAAGATAGCAGTATAGTAGAAAAGGTTGTAAAGAAGGTATATGGAATGCTCTCCATCATTGGAAGAGGCATAGAATACAAGATTAGGGATATAATGGTGGAAATATATAAGACACTGGTTAGGTCACAACTGGAATACTGTGTGTAATTCTGGTCACCACAACACAGGAAGGAAATAATTGTTTGGGAGAGAGTGCAGAAAAGATTTACTAGAATGTTGCCAGGGCAGGAGAATTGTAGCTACGAGGAGAGATTGGAGAGGTTGGGGTTGTTTTCCTTGGAACAGAAAAAGGCTGAGGGGTGACATGATTCAGGTCTACAGAATTGTGAGGGGTAGAAATAGAGTAGACAGGAGGAACCAGTTTCCCACGGCAGAGTGTTCAAAAACTAGGGGTATAGATTCAAGCTAAGTGGCAGAAGGATTAGAGGGCACATGATGAAAATCTTTCTCTATGCAAAGCATGGTGAGTGTCTGGAATTCACAGCCTGAGTTGGTGGTAGAGACAGACATCGTAAACTCTTTTAAAAAGTAATTGGATTTGCACCTTAAATGCTATAAGCTATAGGGCTATGGGCTGAGTGCAGGCAGATGGGACTAGAAAAGTCACCTAGAAGTCATAAAATCCATACAGTGCAGAAAGAGGCCATTCGGCCCATCGAGTTTGCACCGACCACAATCCCACCCAGGCCCTATTCCCATAACCCCACATATTTAGCCTGCTAATCTCCTGACAATAAACGTCAAATTAGCATGGCCAATCCATCTAACTCGCATATCTTTGGACCATGGAAGGAAACCGGAGCACCTGGAGGAAACCCACGCAGACACGGGGAGAATGTGCAAACTCTACTCAGACAGTGACCCAAGGACAGAAAAGGACAGTCCCTGGCGCTGTGAGGCAGCAGTGCTAACCACTGTGCTGCCCCGCCTTTGGATCAGCATGGATAGGATGGGTCGAATGGCCCCCTTCTATGCTGTATTATTGCTATGGTTCTCTTTTGACATCGGTGAAAAAGTTCTCCCCAGCATTCTGGCAGTTTTGGCAGGCTTTTTGTGGGCTTTTCAATGGATTGGGCTCCCAACTTTGGATCCATATACTGGATTGACCACTCTTGAGCCTCAACATCTGCCTGAAGAATGCCCAGATCCTGCTGTCACAACTCCACCTGCCTTGCAAACTGTAAGGATTTCACTAATGTTAAATCCTCCTTGGATTGCACAAGGTCCAATAGTGCATGGTCAAGCATGCCAACTACAATGATCACCCATTAACTCTTATTTTAAAGCTCTGTAACTACAACTATTGGCCAGTCGATATAAGTCATTATTAACTGTGTCAATCAATTCACCGGTCTTTGTCAGCTCCGTTTGAATCTTGCCTGTTCAATGATTCGAATCTTAGGACCAAAGTGATTACCGAAAGATCTCATAACCTCCATGCAGGATGCCAAGGCCTCTTTGTTTCCTTGTCATGCCACAAGATCATCAGCTGCAGCCCCAATCACAAAAACAAGGGCACAGACCTGGTATTCTTGTGCCTTTACCTGTAAACTCAAAGCTGTTCATTATTATTCCAACTGTCTCCTTTAGAACTCCCATCATTGACCTTGCTGTGGACAATCGATATGTTGGAAGGGCACTTCCTCTGAGGTTACATAATCACATGAGTTCTGCAGACCTCGCAGCAGCTCAGATTCTCACATGTCTTTTTCCTCATTCATGGGACATGGGTGTCTCTGGCTGGCCAGTATTTGTTGTCCATCCCTAGTTGCCCTTGAGAAGGTGGTGGCGAGCTACCTTCTTAAACGCTATAGTCCACGTGCTGTGTGTTGACTCACAATGCCATTAGGGAGGGAATTCCAGGATTTTGACCCAGCGACTGTGAAGGAACGCTAACATATTTCCAAGTCAGGATGGTGAGTGGTTTGGAGGGTAACTTGCATTTGGTGGGGTTCCCATGTATCTGTTGCTCTTGTCCTTCTAGATAGAAGTGGTCGTAGGTTAGAAGGTGCCATCTCAGGATCTTTGGTGAATTTCTGCAGTGCATCTTGTAAACAGTACACACTGCTGCTACTGAGTAAGGGGGGGTGGAGAGATTTGATGTGGTGCCAGTCAAATGGGATGCTTTGTCCTGGATGATGTCAAGCTTCTCGAGTGTTGTTGGAGCTGCACCCATCCAGGCAAGTGGGGAGTATTCCATCACACTTCTGACTTGTGCCTTGTAGATGGTGGACAGGCTTTGGGGAGTCAGGAGGTGAGTTACTCGCCGCAGTATTCCTAGCCTCTGACCTGCTCTTATAGCCACTGTATCTATGTGGCAAATCCTGTTGAGTTTCTGGTCAATGGTAACCCCAAGGATGTTGGCAGTGGGGGATTCAATGATGGTAACACCTTTGAATGTCAAGGGGCAGTGGTTAGAGTGTCTCTTATTGGTGATGGTCATTGCCTGGCATTTGTGTGGTGGGAATGTTATTTGCCACTTGTCAGCCCAAGCCTGGATATTGCCCAGATCTTGTTGCATTTGAACATGAACTGCTTCAGTATCTGAGGAGTCGCGAATGGTGCTGAACATTGTGCAATTATCGATGAACATCCCCAGTTCTGACCTTCTGACAGAGGAAAGGTCATTAATGAAGCAGCTGAAGATGATTGGACCTAGGGCACTACCCTGAGGGATTCCTGCAGAGATGTCCTGGAGCTGAGATGACTGATCCTCCATAACCATCTTCCTATGTGCCAGGTATGACTCCAACCAGCGAAGAGTTTGCCCCCTGATACCCATTGATTCCAGTTTTGCTAGGGCTCCTTGATGCCACACTCGGTCAAATGCCTTGATGTCAAGGGCTGACACTCTCACCTCACCTCTGGAATTCAGCTCTTTCATCCATGTTTGAAACAAAGCTGTAGTGAAGTCAGGAGTTGAGTGATCCTGGCGAAAAGCAAATTGGGCGCCAGCAGGTTATTGCTGAGCAGTTGCTACTTGATAGCACTGTTGATTCCATCACTTTGTTGATTTTCAAGAGTAGACTGATGGGGCGGTAATTGGATGGATTGGATTTGTCCTGCTTTTTGTGTACAGGACATTCCTGGGCAATTTTCCACATTGTTGCATAGATGCCAATGTTGTTGCTGTACTGGAACAGCTTGGCTAGGGGAGCGTCAAGTTCTGGAGCATGAGTGGCACAATGTTGCTGGCCATTGCGATAATGTCATCTTCCGTGGAAAGAATGATCACTCACATGGAGAAATGTAGCAATCAAATGAGTGGATACATGCAGGAGTGGATTTACAATGTAACACACTGTGCATGGGGTCTCCAAGCAACAGGGGGTCCTAAAATGAATGAGTTTCAAAACATTCCTCGCTGTTAATTCTCAAGAGACAAACAGAATTTCCTCCTCCTGAACCCGACAGTGAGATATTGGTGAAAGAAAATGAGATCTCGGAGTGTCCAGCTATTCAGCCAATCACGGGCTGATTCCTCCCTGCATTCCTTACTGATAGGCTCCAGAGGAAATCATAGAAACCCTACAGTACAGAAAGAGGCCATTCGGCCCATCGAGTCTGCACCGACCACAATCCCACCCAGGCCCTACCCCCATATCCCTACATATTTTACCCACTAATCCCTCTAATCTATGCATCCCAGGACACTAAGGGGCAATTTTAGCATGGCCAATCAACCTAACCCACACATCTTTGGACTGTGGGAGGAAACCGGAGCACCCGGAGGAAACCCACGCAGACTCGAGGAGAATGTGCAAACTCCACACAGACAGTGACCCAAGCCGGGAATCGAACCCAGGTCCCTGGAGCTGTGAAGCAGCAGTGCTAACCACTGTGCTACCGTGCCGCCCTAAAACCCTGGGTCTCTGGATTATTAGTCCAGTGACAATACCACTACACCACTGCCTCCTGTTCAGCCTCTCTGAGCTCATGACCCAGTTTAACTCTTTTTCAGGGGAGTCTCAACTTTGACCGTTGCTAGTCTTGTCCTACATTCCAGCCTCCAGTAATTGAGAGCTGGTGCCTGGGCTGGAATATTTGGCGTGAATTTGAACTTTTCATCCAATTGGAAAGGGAGCAAAATTGAAAGTTAATTTTGTTTGGAGAAACTGGAAAGGTGAGCAAAAGTCCCTGCGGTATCACATCCTCCTTTCCAATGGGATTGACAAGGACGGAGGCAGCAGGTAAATGTCTGTAGTTGTGTGGAATGTACTGTAAACGGCCTAAAGAAATTGGAATCGGTATCTGCCCTCTGCTTGGGAATGAGGAATTTCCATGTTCTGTCCATTCTCAGCTATTAATCTATACTGAGAGAGCTCGGACGCGGTTTGCACTGAGTGATTGTTTAACGTTGATCAAAAGGGAGAGAGTAAATTTGTGGGTGTCTCATTGAAAGTGTTTTGCTGCTTTAAATATTAGTCCTGATTTTTTGGCTAGTTGGGCATTGCTAGCCATTCATTCCACTTATACTTGCTCACGACTTCCTATGTGTGGGCTTTTGCAAGGCAAATTGGTTATTACAAATCTAAAATTGATGGTGTCCTCCACAGGGCCCCTGTGTCCTTTGTAAACAGAGCAAGCTTTACCATTCAGCCTGAAGAATCCTCACTGAGACCAGCAGTCTAAATCAGGAATTAGTATTAGCATAGAATTAGTATATTCAATGCTAATTATGTACAGAAAGAGAAAGAAAGATAACATTTCAGAGAGAATGTAAAAGATTTAACATAGAACATGGGAGCAGGAGGAGGCCATTTGGCCCTTCAAGCCTGCTCCGCCATTCATCATGATCGTGGCTGCTCATCCAACTCAGTAGCCTAATCCTGCTTTTTCCCCATTACCTTTGATCCCATTCACCCCAAGTGTTATATCTAGCCGCCTCTTGAATACATTTAATGTTTTGGCATCAACTATTTCCTGTGGTACTGAATTCCACAGGCTCACCGCTCTTTGGGTGAAGAAATATCTCCTTATCTCCTCCTAAATGGTCTACCCTGAATCCTCAGACTGTGATCCCTGGTTCTGGACTCCCCCACCATCGGGAACATCCTTCCTACATCTACCCTGTCTAGGCCTGTTAGAATTTTATAAGTCTCTATGGGATCCTCTCTCATTTGTCTGAACTCCAACGAAAACAATCCTAACCTAGTCAATCTCTCCTCATTCATCAGTCCCGCCATCCCCGGAATCAGCCTGGTAAACCTTAGAAATCATAGAAACATAGAAACCCTACAGTGCAGAAGGAGGCCATTCGGCCCATCGAGTCTGCACCGAACACAATCCCACCCAGGCCCTATCCCCACATATTTACCCGCTAATCCCTCTAACCTGCACATCTCAGGACTCTAAGGGGCAATTTTTAACCTGGCCAATCAACCTAACCCGCACATCTTTGGACTGTGGGAGGAAACCGGAGCACCCGGAGGAAACCCACGCAGACACGAGGAGAATGTGCAAACTCCACACAGACAGTGACCCGAACCGGGAATTGAACCTGGGACCCTGGAGCTGTGAAGCAGCAGTGCTGACCACTGTGCTACCGTGCCTTAGCTGCACTCCCTCGAGAGCAAGAACATCCTTCCTCAGAAAAGGAGACCAAAACTGCACACAATACTCTAGGTGTGGCCTCACCAAGGCCCTGTATAATTGCAATAACACATCCCTGCTGTACTCGAAACTTCTTGCAATGAAGGCCAACATGCCATTTGCCTTCTTTACCGCCTGCTGCACCTTCATGCTTACCTTCAGTGACTGGTACACAAGGACACCCAGGTCCCACTGCACACTTCACTCTCCCAAATTTACAGCCATTTGTTTTAAATGTCCAATAATAACTAAAGTTTGAAGGAATGAGACTCCACACTTTCCATCAGAATGCTGACTGTAAAATGCAAAGGACAGGGAGGCTAAAGTGGAAGTGAGTCAGATGGAGCTAGGGTCATTCTTACAGATAGAATAGAGACATTCACAAAAGTAATCCCCTCATCCACCTTTGGTCTCCCTGCTGTTGAGGAAATCATGTTGTGAGCAGCAAGCACAATGTACTGGGTAGGGGGCTGTACAAGTAAATCCCTGTCTCACCCAGAAGGTTGTTGAGGCCCTGAGAAAGGTGGAATGGCAAGAGGTGAAAGGTCAAGGGTTGTATCATCTGCAATCAAATAAGGAATACATGACAGGAGTGATGGAGCAGTGGGCCAGGGTGTTGTAGTGGAAATGGTCACTTTGGAATGCTGAAAGGAAGTGGAGGATGTGATGATATTGTTCCTTTAAGAAATGTATTTTTATCATGTTTCTTGTAAGGGGTATGTTTAAATTTCAGCTGTTTTACGTGGTGCCAATTTGGCAGCACCAGGCAGCTCACATACTGAGAATGCAGGCTAATGATTGATTTTAGATAGGGGTGTGTTTCTTTTAATCGGAGTTAATGCATTTTTGTTTATTTTGGTTTTGCCCTGGGGTTTCAGAGTAAGGTTTTGATTGGATGGATTGACAGAGGCAGAATCATGTGAATGGGTGGACCTAAGCCTGCAAGGAAAACACACAGTTCTCTTTGAATTTAAAACAGTCAGTTTCTGGCAGGTCTTGAAAGAAGCAAGCAGTGTGTTTCTCTCTTTCTGGAGGCTGCTGTTTGGGGCTTCCAGAAGACAGGTGTCTCTCTGTCTCTCTCCAGAGGTTTTCAAAAGGCTCCAGGACTATTCACAAGTACAAGCATGTAAGCCGATGTGTCGCTAACTGATTTTGAAGAGGAGTTGAAGTCTACAAGAGGAATATTGCTTGAATTGCAACCAATAGAGATGGATTAACAATTAAAAATTGTGTCTCGTCGTGTTTAAGTATTCCATTTGGTATAAATTAAGCTAATTCATTTGTTATAGTTAAACTGTATTGTTAAATGAGGTTTGTTTTGATAAAAGTTCCCTCGTGTGTTAATAAAATCACACCTGGAGTGCAACACCTTAACCTCACTCTAATGCCAAAATTAAAAAAAATGTTGGCATCTATTTGGGCTTCATAACATCCTTTGGGGTTTCTGCTCTGGTCCCTAACAAAGGAAAGATGCGTTTGATGGTGGAATTGTGGTAAAAGTAGCAGAAATGGCTGAGAATTATCTGTCAAGTACAAAGTGGGTGGAAGATAATAAGTCAATTCCTGTAATGATTCTGGGAGGAAATGTTAAATATGTTTTGCCTAGCAGTGGATGCATCACTTACATTGGAGCAGCTTCAGGAACTGAATGCTTTTGAGGCAAGTTTCTTCTCAAATTGAGTTAGAACTATAGAAAATTACAGCTCAGAAACAGGCCTTTAGCCCCTTCTTGTCTGCCGAACCATTTTTTGCCTAGTCCCACTGACCTGCACTTGGACCATATCCCCCCACACCCCTCTCATCCATGAACCCGTCCAAGTTTTTCTTAAATGTCAAAAGTGACCCCGCATTTACCACTTTATCCGGCAGCTCATTCCACACTCCCACCACTCTCTGCGTGTCCACTATAGAACATAGAACAGCACAGCACAGAACAGGCCCTTCGGCCCACGATGTTGTGCCGAGCTTTATCTGAAACCAAGATCAAGCTATCCCACTCCCTATCATCCTGGTGTGCTCCATGTGCCTATCCAATAACCGCTTAAATGTTCCTAAAGTGTCTGACTCCACTATCACTGCAGGCAGTCCATTCCACACCCCAACCACTCTCTGAGTAAAGAACCTACCTCAGACATCCTTCCTATATCTCCCACCATGAACCCTATAGTTATGCCCCCTTGTAATAGCTCCATCCACCTGGGGAAGTAGTCTTTGAACGTTCACTCTATCTATCCCCTTCATCATTTTATAAACCTCTATTAAGTCTCCCCTCAACTTCCTTCGCTCCAGAGAGAACAGCCCCAGCTCCCTCAACCTTTCCTCATAAGATCTACCCTCCAAACCAGGCAGCATCCTGGTAAATCTCCTTTGCACTCTTTCCAGCGCTTCCACATCCTTCTTATAGTGAGGTGACCAGAACTGCACACAATATTCCAAATGTGGTCTCACCAAGGTCCTGTACAGTTGCAGCATAACCCCATGGCTCTTAAACTCCAACCCCCTGTTAATAAAAGCTAACACACCATAGGCCTTCTTCACAGCTCTATCCACTTGAGTGGCAACCTTCAGAGATCTGTGGATATGGACCCCAAGATCTCTCTGTTCCTCCACAGTCTTCAGAACCCTACCTCTGACCCTGTAATCCACATTTAAATTTGTCCTACCAAAATGAACTCACATTTATCAGGGTTAAACTCCATCTGCCATTTTTCAGTCCAGCTTTGCATCCTATCTATGTCTCTTTGCAGCCTATAACAGCCCTCCACCTCATCCACTACTCCACCAATCTTGGTGTCATCAGCAAATTTACTGATCCAACCTTCAGCCCCCTCCTCTCGGTCATTAATAAAAATCACAAAGAGCAGAGGACCAAGCACTGATCCCTGTGGCACTCCGCTAGCAACCTGCCTCCAATCCGAAAATTTTCCATCCACCACCACCCTCTGTGTTCGATCAGACAGCCAATTACCTATCCAATCGGCCAACTTTCCTTCTATCCCACACCTCCTCACTTTCATCATAAGCCGACCAAACGCCTTATCAAACCCCTTACTAAAATCCGTGTATATGACATCAACTGCCCTACCTTCATCAACACACTTAGTTACCTCCTCAAAAAATTCAATCAAATTTGTGAGGCACGACTTGCCCTTCACGAATCTGTGCTGACTATCCCGGATTAATCCGCATCTTTCTAAATGGTCGTAAATCCCATCCCTAAGGACCTTTTCCATCAATTTACCAACCACTGAAGTAAGACTAACCGGTCTATAATTACCAGAGTCATTTCTATTCCCTTTCTTAAACAGAGGAACAACATTCGCCATTCTCCAGTCCTCTGGCACCATCCCCGTGGACAGTGAGGACCCAAAGATCAAAGCCAAAGGCTCTGCAGTGGTATTAGAAAACGACTTATGTTAGTGTTTCCTCCAGTCCAAATGACCTCAGTTACAGCATCATGTATTGCATACTTGCGGGTGAAGCCTCACTACCGCAAATGAAATTCCAGGTCAGAACAAATGTGAATTCACAAATAGCTGTCAAATTAAACAGTCCCTTTGAAAATTCTCATCAAGTGGTTGAATGCATGAATCGAGAGTTAAAAGTTAGAAACATAGAGCCCGATTTTACCATTGCGTCGCGCCCGTTAAAACTTGGTAAAGTCGGGCGTTAGGCCATTAATGCAATCCGCGCCCGTGCAGATGCCCACTTTACCAAGGCCTGGAAATGGCCGCGATCCGAATCGCACCCAAAACAGACGCAACGGTGATTTAAATGCATTTGCATGCATTTAAATTGAATTAATGGGCTGCCCACCCAACTTTACCAGCATTTCCCCCTTTACCATTGCGTTTGCGCATCCAGATTCAGCACGAAACAGACATGCTCAGAAAAGGCTTGTTTCGGGCGCTTCAGATTCTGGAAAGGTAACTTCAGAGCTTCCGCTCTCTGACTTAGATCGGTGGTACGGTGGGAGGGAGGCAGGCCAGATCATTCTCTGGAGAGGGGGGTGGTGAGAGGAGGAAGGCGGGTCAGATCATTCTCTGGTGAGGAGGGGGAGGGAGGAGGAGGTGGGTCAGATGTATCTCTAGTGGGGGGGTGGGGGAGGGAGGAGGGAAGCCCGATCATTCTCTAGTGGGGGGCGGGGGTGCGATCATTCTCCAGTGGGGAGTGGAGGGAGGAGGATCCGGATCAGATATATCTTTGGTTGGGGGGGGCGGGGAGGGAGGGAGGCCAGATCGTTGTCTGTTCGGTGGGGGGGGGGGGGGAGGAAGGCCAGATCGTTATCTGTTTGGGGTGGGGGGGAGAGGAAGACCAGATCGTTGTCTGGTGGGGAGGTGGGGTGCGGGGGGGCGGAGGGAGGCCAGATCGTTGTCTGGTGGGGAGGTGGGGTGGGGGGGGGCGGGTGTGGGGGGAGGGAGGCCAGATCGTTGTCTGGTGGGGGTGGGGGGAGGCCAGATCGTTGTCTGGTGCAGGGTGGGGGAGGGGAGGCCAGATGGATCCCAGGTGGGGGAACCGCTGCCACTCTGTGGGCGATTGGTGGGGGAGAAGGGGACAGGGGGTCACGATCGGTCTGGATAGCGGGGGTGGTGGGTCGATAAAGGGGACAGTTATGTTGTGGGGGTGTGGTGATGTCTCTGGGGGTCATCGCTCCCGCTTTTCGCTCCCGGGCCGCTTTATCCGCTTTTTGCAGCCCGGGAGCAATGTGACAGGGGCGCATTTTTCAAATTTTTTCTCACTGCACATGCGCAGTTCAAAGCTCTGATCAGACCGGCAGCGTTTCGGGTGCGATAAGCCCCCCCACAGCGCAATTCAAACTGGCGATTTTTTTTCAGGCAGAGTGCGTATCGGGACGCCTGACAGCAGATCTTCAAGTCGGATCTGAATTGCACCCAGATTCAGCACTTAGAATCAAAATGGTAAAATTGGGCCCATAGAGTGGGATTCGCCCAAAAAAATTCTAAGTGCCAAATTCTAAGTGCCAAAGGGCGGCACAGTAGCACAGTGGTTAGCACTGCTGCTTCACAGCTCCAGGGACCTGGGTTCGATTCCCGGCTTGGGTCACTGTCTGTGTGGAGTTTGCACATTCTCCTCGTGTCTGCGTGGGTTTCCTCCGGGTGCTCCAGTTTCCTCCCACAGTCCAAAGATGTGTGGGTTAGGTTGATTGGCCATGCTAAAATTGCCCCTTAGTGTCCTGAGATGCGTAGGTTAGAGGGATTAGCGGGTAAATATGTAGGGATATGGGGGTAGGGCCTGGGTGGGATTGTGGTCGATGCAGACTCGATGGGCCGAAAGGCCTCTTTCTGCACTGTAGGGTTTCTATGACTCTATCTATGGGTTCTATGAATTTGCATAAAAACTGGAGTAAATCCTGCTGGTTCTTTCAGCGGGATTTTCAAAAATGAATCTCCCGCACACCGTGCATCACTGAGTGCCCTAGCATGAATCACGCTGAAATTCAGTGGGCGGGGAGTTGACGACGCCAGAAATCCGGCAAGTGGAGATGCGCGGATGCCGTAGTACCCAGTGGTAAGCCCACTAAACAGCCTCCGCTACAGCAGCACTGTGGGCTGGGAGAATCGCCCCCATAGTCTTGCCATTAAGGTCACAACAGTGAAACAGATTCCTCTGGCGAGGGGGTGTGTGCAAGTCCTTTTGGTTCAATATAAATGTAAGAATTGAGAGGGTTATTGCTGTGTTGAGAGCTACCTGAAGGATATATAACAGAGCAAAAGTAAGAATTAAAGGAATATTGACACCTTTATAGGCTGGAGGAGACGCCCCAGATGTAAGTTACCCGGCAATGAAGCACTGACATCTTGCAGAGAACTTGCTATTTCAAGCCTCTCCAAAAAACAATCTAAGAAATGATCGGTATTTCCTGCTGCAGTCATTGTATCCATGCACTATTAAAATCTGGTAAGAAGTTTAACAACACCAGGTTAAAGTCCAACAGGTTTATTTGGTAGCAAAAGCCACACAAGCTTTCGGAGCTGCAAGCCCCTTCTTCAGGTGAGTGGGAATTCTGTTCACAAACAGAGCATATAAAGACACAACCTCAATTTACATGAATAATGGTTGGAATGCGAATACTTACAACTAATCAAGTCTTTAAGAAACAAAACAATGTGAGTGGAGAGAGCATCAAGACAGGCTAAAAAGATGTGTATTGTCTCCAGACAAGACAGCCAGTGAAACTCTGTGGGGGTTACAAATAGTGTGCCATGAACCCAAGATCCCGGTTGAGGCCGTCCTCGTGTGTGCGGAACTTGGCTATCAGTTTCTGCTCAGCGACTCTGCGCCGTCGTGTGTCGCGAAGGCCGCCTTGGAGAACGCTTACCCGAATATCAGAGGCCGAATGCCCGTGACCGCTGAAGTGCTCCCCAACAGGAAGAGAACAGTCTTGCCTGGTGATTGTCGAGCGGTGTTCATTCATCCGTTGTCGCAGCGTCTGCATAGATTCCCCAATGTACCATGCCTCGGGACATCCTTTCTTGCAGCGTATCAGGGAGACAACGTTGGCCGAGTTGCAAGAGTATGTACCGTGTACCTGGTGGATGGTGTTCTCACGTGAGACGATGGCATCTGTGTCGATGATCCGGCACGTCTTGCAGAGGTTGCTGTGGCAGGGTTGTGTGGTGTCATCGTCACTGTTCTCCTGAAGGCTGGGTAGTTTGCTGCGGACAATGGTCTGTTTGAGGTTGTGCGGTTGTTTGAAGGCAAGAAGTGGGGGTGTGGGGATGGCCTTGGCGAGATGTTCGTCTTCATCAATGACATGTTGAAGGCTCCTGAGGAGATGCCGTAGCTTCTCCGCTCCGGGGAAGTACTGGACAACGAAGGGTACTCTGTCCACTGTGTCCCGTGTTTGTCTTCTGAGGAAGTCGTTGCGGTTTTTCGCTGTGGCGCGTTGGAACTGTTGATCAATGAGTCGAGCGCCATACCCTGTTCTTATGAGGGCATCAGGAGAACAGTGACGATGACACCACACAACCCTGCCACAGCAACCTCTGCAAGACGTGCCAGATCATCGACACAGATGCCATCATCTCACGTGAGAACACCATCCACCAGGTACACGGTACATACTCTTGCAACTCGGCCAACGTTGTCTACCTCGGCCTCGGCCAACGTTGTCTACCTCACAGTTTTTTTTTAACTGGTCGGTGCAACATCGTGGGCCGAAGGGCCTGTTCTGCGCTGTAATGTTCTATGTTCTATGTTCTATGTACCTGATACGCTGCAAGAAAGGATGTCCCGAGGCATGGTACATTGGGGAAACTATGCAGACGCTGCGACAACGGATGAATGAACACCGCTCGACAATCACCAGGCAAGACTGTTCTCTTCCTGTTGGGGAGCACTTCAGCGGTCACGGGCATTCGGCCTCTGATATTCGGGTAAGCGTTCTCCAAGGCGGCCTTCGCGACACACGACGGCGCAGAGTCGCTGAGCAGAAACTGATAGCCAAGTTCCGCACACACGAGGACGGCCTCAACCGGGATATTGGGTTCATGGCACACTATCTGTAACCCCCACAGAGTTTCACTGGCTGTCTTGTCTGGAGACAATACACATCTTTTTAGCCTGTCTTGATGCTCTCTCCACTCACATTGTTTTGTTTCTTAAAGACTTGATTAGTTGTAAGTATTCGCATTCCAACCATTATTCATGTAAATTGAGGTTGTGTCTTTATATGCTCTGTTTGTGAACAGAATTCCACTCACCTGAAGAAGGGGCTTGCAGCTCCGAAAGCTTGTGTGGCTTTTGCTACCAAATAAACCTGTTGGACTTTAACCTGGTGTTGTTAAACTTCTTACTGTGTTTACCCCAGTCCAACGTCGGCATCTCCACATCATGACTATTAAAATCTGACAGAGTCAAAAGCAATCAACACAAGGAAAAGAAAGACCACCACCTGACTACTGTTTTCGAGAAGATTTATTGGGATGTGAATGTAACTGGCAAGGACAGCACTTAATTGTGAAGGTGGTGGTGAGCTGCCTTTTTCAACCATTACAATTAATGTGGTGTAAGTGAACCCAAAGTGCTGACAGGGAGAGGGTTCTCAGATTTGACCCAGCAAATCATAAAGCCCTGGTTAGAATTAAGTCAGTGGTTAAAATTAGGGCAGTGTGTATTAGATGCACTGCAGCAATTCACCAAATATCCTGAGACAGCACCATCCTAACCCACGACCACTTCCATCTAGAAGGACAAGGGCAGCAGATACATGGGAACACCACCACCTGCAAATTCCCCTCCAAGCCACTCACCATCCTGACTTGGAAATATATTGCTGTTCCTTCATAGCCATTGCGTCAAAATCCTGGAATTCCCTCCCTAACGACATTGTGGGTCAACTCACAGAACATGGACTGAAGAGTTTCAAGAAGGCAGCTCATCATCACCTTCTCAAGGGCAACTAAGGATTGGCAATAAATGCTGGCCAGCCAGCCACACCCATGTCCCATGAATGAATAAAAGAATGTTTGCTCTCCTAGATTATCATAATTCCTGTAAGTGCTTTGCAGAATAGTAGACTCCCATGGTTATTGTATTCACCCAACATTGGACAATAGTAATAGATTGTTTCATTCTGACAAAATGAAGGAGTAATAAAATACCAAGGTTCTAAACAGTCTTGTTCAGCCTTTTGGCCAGAGAAGAAGTGTGGAATCAGTGGCTGAGTACAGAGTGGTGACAGATGCCAAACATGAGAGATTAAGGCTTCTCAGTATTTAGCTGGACAAACAATTAAACAATATGCAGGCAGTGGGGATTTGAAAAAGTCAGGTGGAGGGATACAGCATTTTTTTCTCTTGAAAGAAGAAGGCTGAGAGAGGTCTTTAAAATTGAAAGGCCTAAGAGCTGCAATGATAAATTTAGATGAAAAAGGTGGGAGGAAGTTTGAGTAGAGCATTAGCGCTGGCATGGACATAAATTACAACAGTCACTGCATTCAAAAATACTTCATTGGCTGGATATCTTTGTAAGCTGGTGTCATTAGTTACATTGGAATAACACTTCTGACTCGGTTTAGGGCTATTTTAGTGCTGGATGGAAACCTAATTGGGCAGAAACTGGAAGATAACAAGATTTTCAGGGACAATTTCTGCTGAATGTCTTCTGCTATTCTACTGTACAAAATGAACAATTGATTTCACTATCAGGTGGACATAAAATATTTATTTCAAAGAAGAGCTGATGAGTTATCCATGGTCTCCTGCCTAATATTTACCCTCAGTCAACACCTCTAATGTATTATCTGGTCATTATTACATTACTGTTTATGGGAGCTGTGTGCAAATTGGCAACTGCATTTCCTAAATTACAACCGTCACTGCACTTCAGCAATACTTCATTGGCTGTAAAGTACTTTGAGACACCCCGAGGTTGTAAAATACACTCTGTAAATGTAATTCTTTCTTTTTAACCACACAGTGGCAGTTTTGCTGAATCACTGCTTCCACCTTGAAGTATAATAAAGTTAAATGTTACATGAAGAAGACTGGAGGGTTGATGCAATGCATAATGCAACAACATGGAAATAAAATATTCCTAAATAATGTGCACAGGAAATGAAAAGAATATGGGTTCCTGATTGTCAATAAATTGAAGCTTACACAATAGTATTCAGTGACAGTGCACAAGACAAATCAGATGTATTAAAACAAATCAATTTTGAAATTGTAAGGCAACCCTCCATTTTCTGAACCATTGGGTGATCACACTTTGAATACTGTGCACAGTCTGGTTTCCGCTGTAGAAAAAGTATACTACAGCTACTGAAAGGATACAGAAGTGAGCAACCTGGGTCATTTAAGGTGGAGTGACTGGATTGTGAGAATCATCCGTGTAGCTTGTATATGTTTGCACATGATTGCTGATTTTCCAGATTCTAAAGGGAATAGATAATATAGACTATGGCAAGCAATTTCACCTTGACCAGAAGACTACAACCAGAATAGAGAGTCTGTGCTTGGACAAGTGGGTGTGGGGTTTTGAATTCAAAACCTGCAGAAACATTGACCTCAATATTTAGCACATTACAATAGATGGGAGAAGTCATGGAGTAGGTTGAATCATGAAGTATGCAAATGCAACCCTTTCTGACAACGCTAGGTGCAGAGGCATCTGAGTATCCCACTGTGCTGCCATTAAAGTATGTAAGTAAGGCTTTTATATTGGAATTGGCTCCTAACAACTGCTAAGGATCAGGAAGCTTGACAGTGAAACAGAGACAGGATTACTCAGCACTTTATCAGCATGGTTAAAGATCAGGAAGCCCAATCTTAATAAAGATACCAGTGTTCACAGCTACATTTGCATTTCCCTCTGGGAAGTAGTTTGGTAAGGTTACTTTATGCACTGATCCAAGCATACCTCTGCTGTTTACATCTTGCAACACCTCAAGGCACAGCTTGTCTAATTTAGCTGGAGGCTACTTTTTCTCATTGGTGGGAAACAGGACACCCTGCTTTCCCTTACTCCAACTAGCATTATGTCTTATTTGGCATACTTTCACTCTTCTTCTTTCTATTACTCTGCTTCTACTTACCTCAAGAGAATGCAGAAAACTCCAAATTTCCTTCTCCACTGTATTTGTGAACTTGGTAAGAAGTTTAACAACACCAGGTTAAAGTCCAACAGGTTTATTTGGTAGCAAAAGCCACACAAGCTTTCGAGGCTCTAAGCCCCTTCTTCAGGTGAGTGGGAATTCTGTTCACAAACAGAATTTATAAAGACACAGACTCAATTTACATGAATAATGGTTGGAATGCGAATACTTACAACTAATCCAGTCTTTAAGAAACAAAACAATGGGAGTGGAGAGAGCATCAAGACAGGCTAAAAAGATGTGTATTGTCTCCAGACAAGACAGCCAGTGAAACTCTGCAGGTCCACGCAACTGTGGGAGTTACAAATATTGTGACATGAACCCAATATCCCGGTTGAGGCCGTCCTTGTGTGTGCGGAACTTGGCTATCAGTTTCTGCTCAGCGACTCTGCGCTGTCGTGTGTCGCGAAGGCCGCCTTGGAGAACGCTTACCCGAATATCAGAGGCCGAATGCCCGTGACCGTGTTTACCCCAGTCCAACGCCGGCATCTCCACTTTGTGAACTTGGTCATTAGATAGTCAAAGAGAACTTGTAGAGAAAAGTAGGGAAGTGCTGTTGCAACTGTATAGGGCATTGGTGAGTCCACATTTGGAGTACAGCACATAGTTTTGGTCTCCTTACTTGAGGAAGGACGTAAATGCATTAGAGGTGGCTCATAGAAGGTTAACCAAAATGGAAAATGCTGGAAAATCTCAGCAGGTCTGGCAGCATCTGTAAGGAGAGAAAGGAGCTGATGTTTCGAGTCCAGATGACCCTTTGTCAAAGCTGCGTTCCTTTTCATCTGCAAAAAACAGGAAAAGTTTTTTGTTAAGATGTCAAATGATGCGGAGGATGAAATGAAACTGGGGGCAGGGGCAACTTTGAGAGAGAGTAAGACAGTGTTGCTGGAGAGAGATGTTGAGTGTCTTCATGTGGCGGCGCATGGAACTGAGTGTGGCTTTCAGGATGCAGCGAGATCAGCAGTTTGAAAAATGTTGTATATCCTGGAGGTATCTGTAATCCTGGAGGTTACATGCGGGGTAGAATTTGAGTTGAAATCCACATGGGGTAAGTTGGAAATGAAGACAGTCACTGAGGAAGGAAATGTGGCTGTGGAAGCGAGTCTTGGTAAATACCTTGTCCAACACTAAGAGAGAAATGGAAAGAAGTGAAAGTGGATGGGCAGGGTGAGGACGGGGGGGAGACATACGGAAATCCTGTTGGAGAGAAGAGCAGCATTTCTTCAGGGTAGGTATTCCGAGAAGAGAAGTGGCAATGAGTTAAACACTGGATAAAAGCCAATTACTGCGGATGCTGGAATCTGAAACGCTGGAAAATCTCAGCAGATCTGGCAGCATCTGGCAGCATCTGTAAGGAGAGAAAAAAGCTGATGTTTCAAGTCCAGATGACCCTTTGTCATAGAAGGTTCACTAGATTAGTTCCAGGGATGCAGGACTTGTTTTATGAAGAGATATTGAGCACTTTAGGTCTACACTCGCTGGAGTTCAGAAGAATGAGAGGAGATCTAATTGAGGTGTAGAAGATGCTAAAGGAGATTGACAGGGTAGATGTGGAGCAAACGTTTCACCTTGTTGGACATTCTGGAACAAGACGCCAGAGTTTTAGGCTATTAAGGGATAGCAGATTTAAAACAGAGAGGAGGAATTACTTCATTCAAAGGGTCATGAATCTGTGGAATTCTCTACCGCAGAGGACAGTGGACACCGGACACTAGTCCAATTTGAAGAAATAGATAGGTTTTTAAATAGTAATGGAATTAAGGTTTTGAGGAGTGGGCAGGAAGGTGGAGATGAAGCTGAGATGACATGAGCCATGATCATACTGAATGGTGGAGCAGGCTTGAGGGGCTGATTGCCTACTCCAGCTCCTAGATCTTATGTCCTTATGTATCATGTGGATGTGCATCATCTCAGCTAATGAGATGTCAACCTGGTGAAGCTACAACACAGGACTACCTGCAAGCCAAACAGTAGAAGTAGAATGCAATGGACAGAGCAAAGTGATCCCCAACCAATGGATCAGATCTGAATTCTGCAGTCCACCCTCAATGATGGGTGGCACAGTGGTTAGCACTGCCTCACAGCGCTGGTGACCCGGCTTGAGTGACTATCTGTGTGAAGTTTGCACATTCTCCCCGTATCTGCGTGGGTTTCCTCCGGGTGCTCCGGTTTCCTCCCACAGTCCAAAGACATGCAGGTCAGGTGGAAAGGCCAAGATAAATTGCCCCTTAGTGTCAGGAGGATTAGCTAGGGTAAATATGTGGGGTTACAGGGTTAGGGTGGGTGGGATTGTGGTTGGTGCAAAGTTGATGGGCTAAATGGCCTCCTTCTGCACTGTAGGATTCTATGATGGGGGACCCAGCAGATCAGTGCAAAAGACAAGGCTGTGAAGTGCTGAGTGGATGATCTCAGCCTCCTCCTGAGGCTCCCAACATCATTGAACACTGCATAGGCTATGGGCCCTGACAATATTCCAGTACTGAAGATGAACACTTGACCACTGAACATTATCCAAGCTGTTCCAGTACAGCAACAACACTGGCATCTACCTGGCAATGTGGAAAATTGCCCAGGTAAGTCTCATTCACAAAAAGCAGGATAAATCCAACCTGGCTAATTACTGGCCCATTAGTCTACTCTCGATCATCAGAAAATGATGGAAAGCATCATTAACAGTGCTATCAACCAATACTTACTCAGCAATGTTGAGAGAAATCAAAATATAATTTAACCATGAAAAAAAATCCTGCTCACTGATGCTCAGTTCATGTTCAGTCAGGGTCACTCAGCTCCTGATGTCATTACAGCCTTGGTTCAAACATGGACAAAAGAGCTGAGATCCAGAGGTGAAGTGAGAGTCACTGCCCTTGACATCAAGGCAGAATTTGATTAAGTGTAAAAGTAAAGGATCCTAGCAAAACAGAGTCAATGGGAATCAGAAGGAAAACTCTCCACTGGGGTTGGACTCATACCTGGAACACAGGAAGATGGATGTGGTTGTTGGAGGTTAATCATTTCAGTTCCAGGCAGCAGTTTCTCAGGGTAGTGTCCTTGACCCTAACCACCTTCACATCCACCTTCAGCTGCTTCATCAATGACCTTCCATCAATTAGAAGGTCAAATGTTCGCTGATGATGTTCAGCACAATTTGCAACTCCTCAGATACTGAAGTAATCCATGTCCAAACACAGTAAGACCCGAAAAATACCCAGGCTTGGGCTGACAAGTGGCAAGTAACGTTTGCACTACACAAGTGCTAGGCAATGACAAGAGAGAATCTAATCATTGTCTTTTTGGCATTCAATGAAACTCCCAATATTCTGGAGGTTACCATTGACCAGAAACTGGACTGCACTAGCCATATAAATACTGTGGCCACAAGAGCAGATCAGAGACTTGGAATCCTATGGCAAATAACTCATCTCCTGACTCCTGTAAGGCTGTCTACAAGATACAAGTCAGGAATGTGTTGGAATATTCTCCACTTGCCTGGATGAGTGCAGTTCCAACTACAAAACAGCCCGCTTGAGTGGGTCACCCCATCCATATTTCCATTTTTTCACCGTCACTGCGTCAATATCCTGGAACTCACTTCCTAGCAGCACTGTGGATGTACCTACACCACATGGACTGCAGCAGTTCAAGAAGGCAGTTCCCCATCACTTTCTCAAGTTCAATTAGGAATGGGCAATAAATGCTGGCCTGGCCAGTGATGCTCACATTCCATAAATGAATTAAAAAGCACTTAGGCTTGATCTGAATTTGGAAATGGATGCTGTTATTTCAGTGAAACAAGGCACCTTGGTGTGACAGTAAAAGCAACTGATGTTCGCTCACTTACATGCAAATTTGTTAAATCTCTTTCAGAAAACATCATTTTGGATAGTAGATCTGAGTAATTTGGGATGTGACATCTGGTAAGTGTAAAATATTGGGTGGAACAGGTTCTGAAATTTCTCCACCATTGAGATTTTTCCCATACCCTATCTGGTTGTGTTGCAGATGAATTGACAGAGATTGATTACCATGATTAGTCAATAATCTTGTATTGAGCAATGCATCATGCAGGAAACTAGAGGGCCCTTGATGTTCTATTTTTATCTTGTAATACTTAGATTCCTAAGTAGCCTGCCCTAATTCCTAACCCGTTGTTCTCATTGTTCCACAGGAGCAGGCTGAGTGTAAGAAAGATTGTGTCTGCATTTTATTTATTTATTTTCCAGTTAAATTTGGCTTAAAAATCGGAGGTTTTTTTCAAAACAGGGAGTAGGCCCAGGAGCAGCCTGGAGAAGGTTTAAAAAGGGCTTACCTTGGAGGTTTTTTGGAGGGTTTAAAAGCAGGCCGCACTTTTGAGCGGGCAGCGTCTGGAGCGGGCAGTGGAGTGAGCAGGGAGCAGAGTGTGAGCTGTAAGGGCTTTGGCTCACAGGGCTTCGGCGAAGGCGAGGAAGGCTGTTTGCTTTTCTTCTGTTACACCCCCTTTTTTTGTTTTATCTCCCAAAAACTAAAAAGGACATGGCTGGTATGAGTGGGAGGCCAGTATACTGCATTCGGTGTGGGATGTGGGAGTTCCTGGAGACAACTTGCCTCCCGGAAGCCCATATCTGTGCCAGATGTGTGGAACTGCAACTCCTGAAGGATCGTGTAAGGGAGCGGGAGCTGAGGCTCGATGAACTCAGTTTAGTTAGGGAAAATGAGAGATTAATAGATAAAACTTATAGTCAGGTAGTGACACCAGGGTCTCGGAAGGAAGACACGTGGGTCACAGTTAGGAGGGGTAATAGTCAGAAGGGTGATGTGCCAGAAAGTACGCCAGTGGCAGTCTCCCATAAAAAAAAGGGATGGGCAACAGATGGGAGAAGGGAAGAGAGTGAGCAGTCTGTGGAGGGATCCCCTGTGGTTGTCCCCCTCCAAAATAGGTATATTGTTTTGGATTCTGTGGAGGGGGATGACCCTCCAGGGGTAAGCCACGAGGACCAGATCGCCTCCACGGAGACAGGCTCAGGGGTCCGGAAGGGAAAGGAGGGGTTTAGGAGAGCGATAATTGTGGGGGACGCAATGGTTAGAGGCACGGACAGGCGGTTCTGTGGGAGCGAACGAGAATCCAGGATGGTAGTCTGCCTCCCTGGTGCCGGGGTACTGGATGTCTCCGAGAGGGTAGGAAGCATATTTAAAAAGGAAGGTAGTCAAACAGATGTGATTATACACATTGGTGAAAATGATGTAGGTAGGAAGAGCAGGGGGGTCATACGAGAGAAATTCAGGGAGTTGGGTGCTAGGCTAAAAAGTAAAGCCTCCAGGGTAGCAATCTCTGGACTGCTCCCGGTGTCTAGTGCAAGTGAGGCTCGGAACAGGGAGATTCTACAGTTGAACGCGTGGCTAAAGGACTGGTGCAAGAGGGAGGGTTTTAAATTCATAGATAACTGGGAAATCTTCAAGTCAGGATGGCAACTGTACAGAAAGGATGGGTTACACCTTAACTGGAAGGGAGCAAATATCCTGGCTAGTGTGGCAGGGGGGTGGGGAACAAAACAGTAGGTCAATAAATACTGAGGCTGGGGGGTTGAGCTGGGGGCCAGGGCAAGGCTAGCTAAGAAGAGGAGCACTCTGGAGGAGGATGACCTGAGTGGGCCTGGAGGTCTGGAGTGCATCTGCTTCAATACGAGGAGCGTAACGGGTAAAACAGACGAACTTAGGGCCTTAATGCTTTCGCGGAATTTGGATGTGGTTGCGGTGACGGAAACTTGGTTAAAAGAAGGACAGGACAGGCAGCTGAATATTCCGGGGTATAAGTGTTTTAGGCGAGACAGAGGAGGGGCTAAAAAAGGTGGGGGAGTAGCGATATTAGTTAAGGAGCATATTACCGCGGTGCAGAGGGTAGACAACTTAGAGGGGTCATGTACTGAGTCGCTGTGGGTGGAACTCAGAAACAGGAAGAGTGCAGTCACTATGCTGGAGGTGTACTACAGACCACCCAACAGCCCACGGGAAGTGGAGGAAAGGATATGTCAGGAGATTCTGGATAGGTGCAGAAAAAATAGGGTTGTTGTAGTGGGGGACTTTAATTTCCCTGGCACAGACTGGAAAGTGCTTAGAGCTGGGGGTCCGGACGGGGAGGAATCTGTAAAATGCGTACTAGAAGGTTCTTTGGAACAGTACGTAGATAGCCCGACTAGAGAGGGGGCTATACTGGACCTAGTTCTGGGAAATGAGCCCGGTCAGGTCATCAAAGTTTCGGTAGGGGAACATGTGGCAAATAGTGACCACAACTCTGTTAACTTTAGGATAGTAATGGACAAGGATGAGTGCTGTCCTACGGGCAGGGTGCTAAATTGGGGGAAGGCTAACTATAGCCGGATTAGGCAGGAATTGGTGGATGTTGATTGGGAGAGGATGTTCGAGGGTAAGTCCGCGTCTGGCATGTGGGAGTCTTTTAAGGAACTATTGATAAGGCTGCAGGATAGGCATGTGCCTGTAAAAAGGAAAGATAGGAAAGGTAGGATTCGAGAGCCGTGGATAACCAGGGAAATTGAGGATCTGATTAAAATGAAAAGGGAGGCGTACGTTAAGTCCAGGCAATTGAAAACAGATGGAGCTCTGGAGGAATACAGAGAGAGTAGGAAAGAACTCAAAAGGGGAGTTAGAAGGGCAAAAAGAGGTCACGAAATGTTCTTGGCAGGCAGGATTAAGGAGAATCCTAAGGCATTCTATTCATACGTTAGGAACAAAAGAGTTGTCAGGGAGAAAATCGGACCTCTCAGGGACAAAGGAGGGGAATTATGCTTAGAACCCAAGGGAATAGGGGAGATCCTAAATGAATACTTTGCATCGGTATTCACGAAGGAGAGGGGCGTGTTAACCGGGAGTGTCTCGGAGGGAGGTGTTGACCCCGTCAGAGAAAATCTCCATTACAAGGGAGGAATTGTTAGGTTTTTTAGGGAACATTAAAACTGACAAAGCCCCAGGGCCTGATGGCATCTATCCTCGACTGCTCAGGGAGACGAGAGATGAAATTGCTGGGCCTCTGACGGAAATCTTTGTCGCTTCTTTGGACACGGGTGAGGTCCCTGAGGATTGGAGGATAGCGAATGTGGTCCCGTTGTTTAAGAAGGGTAGCAGGGATAACCCAGGAAATTATAGGCCGGTGAGCTTGACGTCCGTGGTAGGGAAGTTGTTGGAGAGGATTCTTAGAGACAGGATGTATGTGCATTTAGAACGGAACAATCTCATTAGTGACAGACAGCATGGTTTTGTAAGAGGGAGGTCGTGCCTTACAAATTTGGTGGAGTTTTTTGAGAAAGTGACAAAAACGGTTGATGAAGGAAGGGCCGCGGATGTCGTCTATATGGATTTCAGTAAGGCATTTGACAAAGTCCCACATGGCAGGTTGGTTAAGAAGGTTAAGGCTCATGGGATACAAGGAGAAGTGGCTAGATGGGTGGAGAACTGGCTTGGCCATAGGAGACAGAGGGTAGTGGTCAAAGGGTCTTTTTCCGGCTGGAGGTCTGTGACCAGTGGTGTTCCGCAGGGCTCTGTACTGGGGCCTCTGCTATTTGTGATATATATAAATGATTTGGAAGAAGGTGTAAGTTTGCGGATGACACGAAGATGGCTGGACTTGCGGATAGCGAAGAGCATTGTCGGGCAATACAGCAGGATATAGATAGGCTGGAAAATTGGGCGGAGAGGTGGCAGATGGAGTTTAATCCGGATAAATGCGAAGTGATGCATTTTGGAAGAAATAATGTAGGGAGGAGTTATACAATAAATGGCAGAGTCATCAGGAGTATAGAAACACAGAGGGACCTAGGTGTGCAAGTCCACAAATCCTTGAAGGTGGCAACACAGGTGGAGAAGGTGGTGAAGAAGGCATATGGTATGCTTGCCTTTATAGGACGGGGCATAGAGTATAAAAGCTGTAGTCTGATGATGCAGCTGTATAGAACGCTGGTTAGGCCACATTTGGAGTACTGCGTCCAGTTCTGGTCGCCGCACTACCAGAAGGATGTGGAGGCGTTAGAGAGAGTGCAGAGAAGGTTTACCAGGATGTTGCCTGGTATGGAGGGTCTTAGCTATGAGGAGAGATTGGGTAAACTGGGGTTGTTCTCCCTGGAAAGACGGAGAATGAGGGGAGATCTAATAGAGGTGTACAAGATTATGAAGGGGATAGATAGGGTGAACAGTGGGAAGCTTTTTCCCAGGTCGGAGGTGACGATCACGAGGGGTCACGGGCTCAAGGTGAGAGGGGCGAAGTATAACTCAGATATCAGAGGGATGTTTTTTACACAGAGGATGGTGGGGGCCTGGAATGCGCTGCCAAGTAGGGTGGTGGAGGCAGGCATGCTGACATCGTTTAAGACTTACCTGGATAGTCACATGAGCAGCCTGGGAATGGAGGGATACAAACGATTGGTCGAGCTGGACCAAGGAGCGGCACAGGCTTGGAGGGCCGAAGGCCTGTTTCCTGTGCTGTACTGTTCTTTGTTCTGTCTTGTTCCCTCCACACCGACACTGTAGTTAAGAAAGCCCACCAATGCCTCTACTTTCTCAGAAGATTAAGGAAATTTGGCATGTCCACTACAGCTCTCACCAACCTTTACAGATGCACCATAGAAAGCATTCCTTCTGGTTGTATCACAGTTTGCTATGGCTCCTGCTCTGCCCAAGACCACAAGAAACTACAAAGAGTGATGAATGAAGCCCAGTCCATCACGCAAACCAGCCTCCCATCCACTGACTCTGTCTACACTTGGCGCTGCCTCGGAAAAGCAGTCAACGCACTTAAGGATCCCATGCATCCCGTGTGGTGAACCACTGTTACTACAAGTATGTACCTGGACACACCCATGCTGCACCTGGCCCGAGACTCCTCCCTTTCCACTTGGGACCCCTCCCTTTCCACCCAGAGTGGGGTATAAAGGTGATGGTCCCTCCTCCTTGCCTCAGTTCAGACCAGGTCAGCTACAAGGGTGTGCTCCTGTTCTCAGTGAATAAAAGCCTATTAGTTTTCCCTCACTCTCAGAAGTCTCCGCGTCGTAATTGATTGTGCATCATCCCGGACATGCCTCTTCCACCTTCTTCCATTGGGAAAAAGATACAAAAGTCTGAGGTCACGTACCAACCGACTCAAGAACAGCTTCTTCCCTGCTGCTGTCAGACTTTTGAATGGACCTACCTTGCACTAAGTTGATCTTTCTCTACACCCCAGCTATGACTGTAACACTACATTCTGCACTCTCTCCTTTCTTTCTCTATGAACGGTCTGCTTTGTCTGTATGGCTAGCAAGAAACAATACTTTTCACTGTATACTGATACATGTGAATAATACATAAATCAAATCAAATCAAATCAAAAGTCTACTTATACGGGAAAGACATATCATATTGTCTACTTATACGGGAGAGGCATTGAAGACCATAGGGTCACCAACAGTCACCATGTCCTACAAGAACCAAACAGTACAATTACCTGTTCTAGTCATTGAGGGTCACAGACCTTGCCTAGTGAATCGGGATTGGCTGAAGCAGATAAAATTACATCGGTTGGAAATATTAAACCCAGAGTTACTGTGCAAAGACTCTGAGGTTTTTCAAAAGGCAATGGGACAAATAAAAAGGCCGAAAGCTAAAATCTATTTGAATCCCAAGTCAATGCCAAACTTTTTCAGACCCGCCCAGTGCCTTATGCATCGCGTCACAAGGTTGAAGTAGAGCTTGGGAGATTGGAAGATTTAGGTGTCATAAAGCCTGAACAATTCTCTGAATGGGCTGCATCCAAAGTCTCCATCCTCAAACTGGGTCATATTGTAAAAGTTTTGTGGGGATTATAAACTAACAGTCAATTGAGGAGCTCAGATAGACAGATACCCCATTCCTAGAATCAAAGACATCTACGCCAAACTATCCAGGGGTTTAAAATACACCAAGTCATATCTCAGTCACACCTACCAACAGCTGGAGTTGGATGAGGATTCTCAGAGGTTGGTTACTATTAACACCCACAAGGGATTGCACCAGTGTATGCGTTTACCTTTCGGAGTCTCATCGGCTTGTGCCATGTTCCAATATATGATCGAAGGTTTACTACAGGGCATTCCGAAGATAGTGATGTACCTGGACCATAGAATCCCTACAGCACAGAAGGAGGCCAGTTAGCCAACCGAGTCTGCACCAATTCTCCAAAAGAACATCTTATCAGGCCCAGCCCCTGCCCTATCCCCGTAAACCCACGTATTTCCCACGGCTAATCAACCTAACCCGCACATCTTTGGACTGTGGGAGAAAACTGGAGCACCCAGAGGAAACCCACGCAGACACTGGGAGAATATGCAGACTCCACACAGTCACCCAAAGTGGAACTGAACCCGGGTCCCTGGTGCTTTGAGGAAGCAGTGCTAACCACTATGCCACCATGCAATCCCTTCATGCTGATGACATCCTGATTACATGTGCCTCACCTGAGGAAGACAGGTCACACTTAGAGGATGTTCATAGAATAGAATCTCTACAGTGCAGGAGGCCATTCGGCCCATCGAGTCTCCACTAACTCTCCGACAGAGCATCTTACCCAGGCCCTATCCCGTAACCATGTATTTACTCCGCTAATCCCCCTAGCCTACATATCTTAGGACACCAAGGGGCAATTTAGCGTGGCCAATCAACCTAATCTGCACATCTTTGGACTGCGGGAGGAAACCGGAGCACCCGGAGGAAACCCACACAGACACAGGTAAAATGTGCAGACTCCACACAGTCACTTGAGGCCAGAATTGAATTGGGGTCCCTGGCGCTGTGAGGCAGCAGTGCTAACCACCGTGCCACCCATGCCGCCCTAAAGTTTTGAGAAGACTTAAAGAAGCAGGCATTCGTTTAAAATGAGAGGAGTGCATTTTCCAAGCGGATGAAGTTACATACTTGGGTGCCTGGAAAAATTGTGGAAAGAACATGGCCAGCCTCGTATGTTGTAGAAGTACCAGGTTGTCATGCAAAAAAACATGTGGATTATTTGAGGAAGAGTTGGGCTTGATGCTAAGCATCAACTGGTATCTCCTGTGGTAGACTCGTGCCTATCAGTTGCTAATACAGGGATCCCTGTTATAAGTGTGCAGTCGGAGGACTCGGCGTTTTCCGAAACAGAGGGGACAGTAGCAACTGAAGAGGATCTTGACTCCGGACTGATGGATTTATCTTTTCCAACAGCCCGCTCAGATTCTTTACTCACTGAAGATCATAGTGCGGAATTGAGACGTGCCTCCTGGATCCGGAAGTCTTCTGACAGACTGAATCTCTGATGAATTTTTCCTGAGGTGTCCTTGATGTCTTGTTGAGTTTTGCATGCCTCTGTTTAATGATGTTCCTTTTGTTTCATTCAGAGTTGAACTCAGAAGTTGGAGGAAGGAGTGTGGTAACGTGGCCTCTTTAAAGGGGGGATTCCCTCAGAGACACATGATCCGGCTGGAGAGGCAGAGTGGGAGTCGAGCCAATCGGGAGCATGGGCATGCATCCCAGGTCAGGATGAACCTCAGTTGAAGCCAGGGAGGAGAGAAGAGGAGACGTATATTGCAGTTCTGTCAGACACTTGATTGTATATATAAATATTGTTGGTCATAAACTCTTCATACTTGAACCAACAAGCCGCCTTCAGTTATTACAGATTTCATGGCACCATTTCAAAGAACAACAGGGGCTTCTCCTAGCCAATGTCCTAGCCAATTATTATCTCATTCAGTATAATTAAATATAGATGATCTCATTGCTGCACGCAATGTTTTCTACATTATAACAGTGACTACACTTCAAAAGTACTTAATTGGCTGTACCTTAGGCAGACCTTAGGTCATGGAAGGTGCTATGTAATTGCAAGACCTTCTTTCTTTCTTCACCCTCACCATGCTGAAATGAAAACTAATTTTTCCTGTTCATTTGTGTTCAGCAGATTATAAATTCAATGTCGGGTGCATGAGGGCATGCCAGGAGAGATACCAGGCATATCTAAAAATAAGGTGTCAACCTAGTAAAGCTACAACAGGGCTACATGCCAAACAGAACAAGTAGCCAGTGATAGACAGAGCTAAGTGATCCCACAACCAGGGGATCAAATTTAATCACTGCAGTCCTGCCGCACCCTGTCATGAATGGTGGTGGACAATTAAACAATTCACTGGAGGAGGAGGCTCCACAAATATCCCCATCCTCAATGATAGAGGAGCCCAGCACCTCAGTGTAAAAAATAAGGTTGAAACAGTTACAACAGACTTCAGCCAGAAGTGCTGAGTGAATGATCCATCTCAACCTCCTCCAGATGTCCCCAGCATCACAGATACCAGTCTTCAGTCAATTCAGTTCACTCCACGAGATAACAAGAAATAGTAGAAGACACTGGATACTGCAAAGGCAATCGGCCCTAAACATTCCGGTAATAGTACTGAAGACTTGTGCTCCAGAACTTTTCATGCCCCTAGACAAGTGCCAGTTCAACAACAACTTGGCATCTACAGCAATGTAGAAATTGGTATGTCCTGTACACAGAAAACAGGATAAATCCAACCCAGCCAATTACCGCCCCATCAGTCTACTCTTGATTATCAGTAAAGTGATGCAAGGGGTCATTAACAATGCTAACAACTGGCACTTAGTTAGCAATAACAAGGAGGGTGGTCTTGAATCCACATTCACCATCCATGAGAATGCCAGTAGGGACTCAAGATCCGGAAATCACAGATCTTGCTGGCGAGATTGCGATTTTGGATCTTTCCTGCCCCTCATCAGTGACATTATCAGGTTCACGCCAATGAACATGCTTTACATGCATTTCAAAAAAAATTATCATTAACCTGCCCCCTCACCAGACATTGTTCCCCTGCCGCATGTTGACACTGCGCCGATGTGACACACGTTGGCACGGTTTATAACAAGTGCACCTAGACATGCACCTGTCATGGGGTCTCCCCGGGGAGAGGGACATGGCCTGGCAATGCCTCTTGGCACTGCCCCTTGGCACAGCCAGCTTGGCACCATGCCCATGTCAACCTTGCAGTGGCAATCTGTAGTGCCAATCTATGCCAAGGGGAGGCCATAGTGGAAGCCTCATTGAGGGGGGGGAATTCATTTGTATGTGGTGATGGCTGAAAGTGGACAGAGGAGCTAGAGATGCCGGCGATGGCTGTTGGAGGGTAGCTGGGGGTTGGGAGGGGATTGGAAAGGTGGTGAGTGCCAGCTCCAACTATGGGGGTGGTGGGAGGAGGTCAATGAGCAGGGGGAAGGGGCCGATGGTTTTGGGGGGAGGGACTGATGGTTTTGGGGGGAGGGGCCGATGGTTTTGGGGGGAGAGGCCAATGGTTTTGGAGGGAGGGCAGAGAAGTGCCGACTCCGATTGGGGGTGTGGAGGGGAGCCCCTGAGAGCATCATGGGGGGTCTAGTGGGTACTTTTATATATGTTCTGATTGGGGCTCTCTCTCTTTAAAGATGGTGCCCCGATCTCTGTGAGGCCAGTCTTGCTGGCATGTTAAAGCCTGCCCCTCTGCATGACAGCATGAAACAGGTCCCCTTGATCTTTTTAGGCAGAGTGTCTGGCGAGAAATCAATCGGTTTTCACACAGGAAACAGCACTCTGCCATTTTTTGGTAAGGTCACTGATGCTCAGTTTGGGTTCCACCAGCGTTACTCAGTTCCTCACCTCATTACAGCCTTTGTCCAAACATGGGCATAAGAGCCGAACTCTAGAGATGCTGTGAGAGTGACTGCCTTCTGGAGTTTCTGGATCTAGTCCTTAACACAATGTACAAGAACAAACAAAGAACAGTACAGCACAGGAAACAGGCCCCTCGGCCCTCCAAGCCTGTGATGCGCGATTAATTCACTCGGGAGGCTGGATCGTACCCGGGAAATATTAGTAACAAGAATGGAGCATACTGCTTAACAATACAATCCCAGACTAAAGGATCACTAGGCAGTGCAGTGACCTTTATACTCCTACAGGTAGACGGAGCCAACCGGAGTGTACCACAGAACAATACCAACAGGTAGAACACCCCAACCCTAACCCCAACAGTAACAACAGTAACATATGTACAAGTACCCATAGTGCTAACCATCTATGGTTCAGTACCCATAGTGGTAACCATCTATGGTTCACCACATTCACCCCTCCTTTAAAAACAAAGGCCGGTGGGGCAAAGAAACAGTACGAACTGTCCATATATTCACAAGTTCAGTCGTATCGGAGGGCCGCACCGTCTCTGCGACCTCCTCAACACTGGCGGTAGCGCCGGTTCTGGTGACCGTGATGACCCTCTCTCCAAGGCGGTGTCCAGTGACTCCTCCAGTTCCTCACGGACGGATGGACCACGAGGTGGCGACAATCTCCTGGACTCAGGAACGCCCCGAGGTGGCGACAATCTCCTGGACTCAGGCAAGCTGTACACGGGAGTAAGAGGATTAAGTGGTGGTCCCGATACTGCCCGCGCCGTGTCAGGAGGGGAGATAAAGGGCAAGGGGTCCCTAACCAGGGGTGCGGGAGCGACGGGGGTTTCTAGGTCCCCTGCAGGCGCCAGATCTCGAATAGAGACCGTGTCCTCTCGCCCGTCAGGATATGCTACATAGGCATATTGAGGGTTGGCATGGAGGAGATGGACCTGTTCAACCAAAGGGTCGGACTTGCGGGTCCCAACATGCCGCCGCAGGAGGACAGGTCCTGAGTACGTCAACCAAGACGGCAGTGAGGTCCCAGAGGAAGACTTCCTAGGGAAGGTAAACATCCGCTCATGTGAGGTAGCGTTGGTTGCCGTACACAGGAGGGACCGGATTGAATGGAGCGCATCAGAAAGTACCTCTTGCCAACGGGAGACTGGAAGACCCTTAGACCTCAACGCCAGTAAGACAGCCTTCCAGACTGTAGTGTTTTCTCTTTCGACCTGCCCATTACCCCTGGGGTTGTAACTCGTAGTCCTACTTGAGGCAATCCCTTTTGAGAGCAGGTATTGCCTCAAGTCGTCACTCATAAACGACGAACCCCTATCACTGTAGATATAACTGGGGTAACCAAACAGGGTGAAAAGATCCCGCAATGCTTTGATAACCGTGGCCGCAGTCATGTCTGAACAGGGAATGGCAAAAGGGAATCGGGAGTACTCGTCAACCACGTTGAGGAAGTACACATTCCGATCTGTCAAAGGAAGGGGGCCCTTGAAATCAACAGTCAGTCTTTCAAAAGGGCGAGTGGCTTTAATGAGGTGTGCCCTGTCAGGTCGGTAGAAGTGCGGCTTGCATTCAGCACATACCTGGCAGCTTCGAGTTATCAACCTGACATCCTCTACGGAGTAGGGTAGATTCCGGGCCTTTACAAAATGGAAGAGCCGAGTGATCCCCGGATGGCAGAGATCATTGTGGAGGGCCTGTAGCCGGTCCTCCTGCATACTGGCACATGTTCCACGCGACAGGGCATCTGAGGGCTCATTGAGCTTCCCCGGATGGTACATGATATCATAGTTGTAGGTGGAGAGTTCGATTCTCCACCTCAAGATTTTATCATTTTTGATCTTACCCCTTAACGTGTTGTTGAACATGAACACCACGGACCGCTGGTCCGTGAGCAGGATGAATCGTTTTCCAGCCAAGTAATGGCGCCAATGCTGGACGGCCTCCACAATGGCCTGAGCCTCTTTTTCCACAGCGGAGTGCCGAATTTCAGGGCCTTGGAGCATGCGAGAGAAAAAGGCGACGGGCCTGCCCGCCTGGTTAAGTGTGGCGGCCAGGGCGAAATCAGATGCATCACTCTCCACCTGGAAGGGGATGGACTCATCGACAGCGTGCATCGTGACTTTCGCGATGTCAGCTTTTATCCCTTCAAAGGCTAAGCGAGCCTCTGCTGCCAGGGGAAAAGAGGTAGACTTTATGAGCGGACGGGCTTTGTCCGCATAATTGGGAACCCACTGTGCGTAATATGAAAAGAAGCCTAAGCATCTTCTCAGTGCTTTGATGCTGGTGGGTAGGGGAAGTTCAAGGAGGGGACGCATACGGTCTGGATCAGGTCCAAGGACCCCGTTTCCCACCACGTATCCGAGAATTGCTAGGCGGCGCTTGCTGAATACACACTTCTCCCTGTTGTAGGTCAGATTCAGGTGAGACGCAGTGCGTAAAAACTTTAGGAGGTTGGTGTCGTGGTCCTGCTGGTCATGGCCGCAGATAGTGACGTTGTCCAGGTACGGGAAGGTAGCCCGTAGCCCATTTTGGTCCACCATTCGGTCCATTGCATGCTGGAAGACCGAAACCCCATTCGTGACGCCAAAGGGAACCCTTAAGAAGTGGTAGAGACGACCATCCACCTCAAAGGCCGTATATTTTCGGTGCTCTGGGCGAATGGGGAGCTGGTGATGGGCTGACTTCAAGTCGATGGTGGAGAACACCCGGTACTGCGCAATCTGGTTGACCATGTCAGATATGCGCGGGAGAGGGTACGCGTCCAGCTGCGTGTACCTAGTAATGGTCTGACTATAGTCTATGACCATCCGGGGCTTGTCTCCAGTTTTAACCACCACAGCTTGTGCTCTCCATGGGCTAGTGCTAGGTTGAATGATCCATTCCCTGAGGAGCCGCTGAACCTCAGATCGAATAAAGATCCGATCCTCAGCGCTGTAACGCCTGCTCTTAGTTGGGATGGGCTTGCAGCCTGGCACGAGATTCTCAAATATAGATGGCGGGGTGATTCTGAGTGTCGAGAGACTGCACGTGGAGCGCGCTGGGCAATTTGGAGGCTGGTGTTCTCCCACTGAAAGTGGAGGGAGTGGCCCATCGTACTGCAGGGTCACACTCCTCAGGTGGACCATAAAGTCTAGTCCCAGGAGTATCGGAGTGCAAAGGTGCGGTAACACGAGGAGCCTGAAGTTCTCATAAACTGTGCCCCGCACCGTTAGGTTGACCACACAGCTCCCAAGAACGGTAACAGATCGGGACCTCGACGCCATAGAAATTGTCTGTCTGACAGTCTGTACTCGGAGACTGCACCGTTTCACGGTGTCAGGATGAATGAAACTCTCCATGCTCCCGCTGTCAAACAGACAATGTATCAGGCGTCAGTTTCCCTCTATGTCCATCATGGACTTGTCGAGTCTGTGAGGCTTGGCCTGGTCCAGGATGATTGATGCCACCGTTGAATCTTGAGTGCAACTGCAGGCAGCTGAGATGGTTGATGATGATGACCCCTGCTGGTCGTCTGCGGTCGGTGTCGACCAAAATGGCTGCGCCCATGGATCGCACGTGGTCGATGGCGTTGAAAGTGGCGGCACTCGCAGGTCGCACGTGTCTTGGGGGGAGGGGAGCTAGAAGAGTTGACTAGGATCAAGGAACTAATTGATGGGGGGAAGGATGCAGGGGTAAGGGGAATTACAAAATTAATGGTAGAGGAGAGGGTGCAAGTGAATGAAGGCGGTAATTTAGATAAGGGAGTAGAGGGAGAGGGTGTTCGCGACTCATCAAAGCGGGTCCAGATAAAAGCTGGAATAAGGACACTTTGCCTGAATGCACGAAGCATTCGGAACAAGGTAAATGAGTTGATGGTGCAAATCAGCACGAGTGGGTACGATCTAGTGGCCATTACAGAAACGTGGCTGAAAGGTGACCAGGACTGGGAGATGAATATCCAGGGGTATCAGGCGTTTAGGAAGAATAGACAGGAAGGAAAAGGTGGTGGGGTCGCGCTATTAATAAGAGATAATATCAGGGTAGTACTGAGGGATGACATAGGCTCTGAGGAACAAAACGTGGAATCGTTATGGGTAGAGATGAGGAATAGTAGAGGGAGAAAGACACTAGTAGGTGTGGTATATAGGCCCCCAAATAATAATGTTGAGGTAGGGAGGGCTATAAACAAGCAGATAAGGGATGCGTGTAAAAACGGAACGGCAATAATCATGGGGGACTTCAACATGCACATTGACTGGCAGACTCAAGTCGGTAAGGGTGGAATGGAGGAAGAGTTCTTAGAATGCTGTCGGGATAGTTTCCTTGAACAGCATGTTACGGAACCGACGAGGGAACGAGCTATTTTGGATCTGGTATTGTGTAATGAGGTAGGTAGAATTAAGGATCTTATTGTGAAGGACCCTCTTGGGTCTAGTGACCACAATATGGTCGAATTCCTGATTCAGATGGAAGAGGAGAAAGTTTGGTCCCAAACCAGTGTCCTCTGTTTGAACAGAGGGAAATATGATAGGATGAGGGATGAATTGGCTAAGGTAGACTGGGAGAGAAGGCTGGCAGGTAGGATAGCTGAGGAACAGTGGAGGATTTTTAAGGAGATCCTTTTCAGTTCTCAGCAAAAATATATTCCAGCAAAAAACAAGGATTGTAAGAAAAGGGAGAACCAGCCGTGGATAACAAAGGAAATAAAGGAGAGTATTAAAATAAAAACAGCTGCGTACAGAGTGGCCAAAAATAGTGGAGAAACAAGTGATTGGGAAAAATTTAAGAAACAACAAAGAGAGACTAAGAAAGCGATAAAGAAAGGAAGGATAGACTATGAAGCTAGGCTAGCAATTAATATAAAAAATGATAGTAAAAGTTTTTATAAATATATAAAAAGGAATAGAGTGGCTAGAGTGAATGTTGGACCCTTGGAGGACGAGAGGGGGGAGTTAATAGTGGGATATGAGGATATGGCTGAGTCTTTAAATAAGATTTTTGTGTCGGTCTTCACGGTGGAGGACACAAATAGTTTGCCAAATATTAACGATAGAGGGTTGGCAGCAGGAGAAATACTTAATACAATTAATGTTACCAGAGAGGCAGTGCTGGGTAGACTAATGGGACTGAAGGTGGACAAGTCCCCGGGTCCGGATGGAATGCATCCCAGGGTATTGAAAGAAATGTCAGAGGTAATAGTGGATGCGTTAGTGATTATTTATCAAAACTCATTGCATTCTGGGGTAGTGCCGGTTGATTGGAAAACGGCTAATGTTACGCCGCTGTTTACATAGAACATAGAACAGTACAGCACAGAACAGGCCCTTCGGCCCACGATGTTGTGCCGACCTTCATCTGAAACCAAGATCAAGCTATCCCACTCCCTATCATCCTGGTGTGCTCCATGTGCCTATCCAATAACCGCTTAAATGTTCCTAAAGTGTCTGACTCCACTATCACTGCAGGCAGTCCATTCCACACCCCAACCACTCTCTGCGTGAAGAACCTACCTCTGATATCCTTCCTATATCTCCCACCATGAACCCTATAGTTATGCCCCCTCGTAATAGCTCCATCCACCCGAGGAAATAGTCTTTAAACGTTCACTCGATCTATCCCCTTCATCATTTTATAAACCTCTATTAAGTCTCCCCTCAATCTCCTCCGCTCCAGAGAGAACAGCCCCAGCTCCCTCAACCTTTCCTCATAAGACCGACACTCCAAACCAGGCAGCATCCTGGTAAATCTCCTCTGCACTCTTTCCAGCGCTTCCACATCCTTCTTATAGTGAGGTGACCAGAACTGCACGCAATATTCCAAATGCGGTCTCACCAAGGTCCTGTACAGTTGCAGCATAACCCCACGGCTCTTAAACTCCAACCCCCTGTTAATAAAAGCTAACACACTATATGCCTTCTTCACAGCTCTATCCACTTGAGTGGCAACCTTTAGAGATCTGTGGATATGGACCCCAAGATCTCTCTGTTCCTCCACAGTCTTCAGAACCCTACCTTTGACCCTGTAATCCACATTTAAATTTGTCCGACCAAAATGAATCACCTCACATTTATCAGGGTTAAACTCCATTTGCCATTTTTCAGCCCAGCTTTGCATCCTATCTATGTCTCTTTGCAGCCTACAACACCCCTCCACCTCATCCACTACTCCACCAATCTTGGTGTCATCAGCAAATTTACTGATCCACCCTTCAGCCCCCTCCTCTAAGTCATTAATAAAAATCACAAAGAGCAGAGGACCAAGCACCGATCCCTGCGGCACTCCGCTAGCAACCTGCCTCCAGTCCGAAAATTTTCCATCCACCACCACCCTCTGTCTTCGATCAGACAGCCAGTTACCTATCCAATCGGCCAACTTTCCCTCTATCCCACACCTCCTTACTTTCATCATAAGCCGACCATGGGGGACCTTATCAAACGCCTTACTAAAATCCATGTATATGACATCAACCGCCCTACCTTCATCAACACACCTAGTTACCTCCTCAAAAAATTCTATCAAATTTGTGAGGCACGATTTGCCCTTCACAAATCCGTGCTGACTATCCCGGATTAATCCGCATCTTTCTAAATGGTCGTAAATCCCATCCCTAAGGACCTTTTCCATCAATTTACCAACCACCGAAGTCAGACTAACCGGTCTATAATTACCAGGATCATTTCTATTCCCTTTCTTAAACAGAGGAACAACATTTGCCACTCTCCAGTCCTCTGGCACCATCCCCGTGGACAGCGAGGACCCAAAGATCAAAGCCAAAGGCTCTGCAATCTCATCCCTCGCCTCCCAAAGAATCCTAGGATACATTTCATCAGGCCCAGGGGACTTATCGACCTTCAGTTTATTCAAAACTGCCAATACATCCTCCCTCCGAACATCTATTTCCTCCAGCCTATTAGCCTGTAACACCTTCTCTTCCTGAAAAACATGGCCCCTCTCCTTGGTGAACACTGAAGAAAAGTATTCATTCATCACCTCGCCTATCTCTACTGATTCCATACACAAGTTCCCACCACTGTCCTTGACCGGCCCTAACCTCACCCTGGTCATTCTTTTATTCCTCACATAAGAGTAAAAAGCCTTGGGGTTTTCCTTGATCCGACCCGCCAAGGACTTCTCATGTCCCCTCCTAGCTCTCCTCAGCCCCTTTTTCAGCTCGTTCCTTGCTAACTTGTAACCCTCAGTCGAGCCTTCTGAACCTTGTTTCCTCATCCCTACATAAGCTTCCCTCTTCCTTTTCACAAGACATTCCACCTCTTTTGTGAACCACGGTTCCCTCACTCGGCCATTTCCTCCCTGCCTGACAGGGACATACCTATCAAGGACACCCAGTATTTGTTCCTTGAAAAAGTTCCACTTTTCATCAGTGCCTTTCCCTGACAGTTTCTGTTCCCATCTTATGCCCCCTAATTCTTGCCTAATCGCATCATAATTACCTCTCCCCCAATTGTAAGCCTTGCCCTGCCGTCCGGCCCTATCCCTCTCCATTGCAATAACAAAAGACACCGAATTGTGGTCACTATCTCCAAAGTTCTCTCCCACAACCAAATCTAACACTTGGCCCGGTTCATTTCCCAGTACCAAATCCAATGTGGCCTCACCCCTTGTCGGCCTATCCACATATTGTGTCAGGAAACCCTCCTGCACACACTGCACAAAAAGTGCCCCATCCAAACTATTTGACCTACAAAGGTTCCAATCAATATTTGGAAAGTTAAAGTCCCCCATGACAACTACCCTGTGACCCCCACACGTATCCATAATCTGCTTAGCAATTTCTTCCTCCACATCTCTATTACTATTTGGGGGCCTATAGTAAACTCCTAGCAACGTGACCGCTCCTTTCCTGTTTCTAACTGCAGCCCATATTACCTCAGTGTGCATATCCCCCTCAAAGTGCTTTTCCGCAGCCGTTAAACTATCCTTGATTAACAATGCTACTCCTCCACCTCTTTTACCAGCTTCCCTACACTTACTGAAACATCTATACCCCGGAACGTCCAACAACCATTCCTGTCCTTGTTCTACCCACGTCTCCGTAATGGCCACAACATCGTAGTCCCAAGTAGCAATCCACGCCCCAAGTTCATCCACCTTGTTCCGGATGCTCCTTGCATTGAAGTAGACACACTTCAACCCATCTTCCTGTCTACCGGTACCCACCCTTGACCTTGATACCTTCCCCAATACCTCACCACCCTCAACACTGACTTCTGGACTACAACTCCTTTTCCCACTCCCCTGACAAATTAGTTTAAATCCCCCTGAAGAGCCGTAGCAAATTTCCCTCCCAGGATATTGGTGCCCCTCTGGTTCAGGTGCACCCCGTCCTGTTTGTAGAGGTCCCACCTTCCCCAGAAAAAGGAAGGAGACAAAAGGCGGGTAACTATAGGCCGGTCAGCTTAACATCTGTAGTAGGGAAAATGCTGGAATCCATTATTAAAGAGGAGATAGCAGGGCATCTGGATAGAAATGGTTCGATCAATCAGACGCAGCATGGATTCATGAGGGGAAAGTCGTGCTTGACGAACATGTTGGATTTTTATGAAGATGTGACTAGGGCGGTTGATGGAGGAGAACCGGTGGATGCGGTGTTTTTGGATTTCCAAAAGGCGTTTGATAAGGTGCCCCATAAAAGGCTGCTGAAGAAGATTAGGGCACACGGAGTTGGAGGTAGTGTGTTAAAGTGGATTGGGGACTGGCTATCCGACAGGAAGCAAAGAGTCGGAATAAATGGGTGTTTTTCCGGTTGGAGGAAGGTAACTAGTGGCGTGCCGCAGGGATCGGTACTCGGGCCGCAACTATTTACCATTTATATAGATGATCTGGAGGAGGGGACGGAGTGTAGGATAACGAAGTTTGCAGACGACACAAAGATAAGTGGAAAAGTGAATCGTGTGGAGGACGGAGAAGATCTGCAGAGAGATTTGGACAGGCTGAGTGAGTGGGCGAGGATATGGCAAATGGAGTATAACGTTGATAAATGCGAGGTTATACACTTTGGAGGAAATAATAACAAATGGGATTACTATCTCAATGGAAACAAATTAAAACATGCTACCGTGCAAAGGGACCTGGGGGTCCTTGTGCATGAGACGCAAAAGCCCAGTCTGCAGGTACAACAGGTGATCAAGAAGGCAAATGGGATGTTGGCCTATATTGCGAGGGGGATAGAATATAAAAGCAGGGATGTCTTAATGCACCTGTACAGAGCATTGGTGAGGCCGCAGCTGGAATACTGTGTGCAGTATTGGTCCCCTTATATGAGGAAGGATATATTGGCATTGGAGGGAGTGCAGAGAAGGTTCACCAGGTTGATACCGGAGATGAGGGGTTTGGATTATGAGGAGAGGCTGAGGAGATTGGGTTTGTACTCGTTGGAGTTTAGAAGGATGAGGGGGGATCTTATGGAGACTTATAAGATAATGCGGGGGCTGGATAGGGTGGAGGCGGAGAGATTCTTTCCACTTAGTAAGGAAGTTAAAACTAGAGGACACAGCCTCAAAATAAAGGAGGGTCGGTTTAAGACAGAGTTGAGGAGGAACTTCTTCTCCCAGAGGGTGGTGAATCTCTGGAATTCTCTGCCCACTGAGGTGGTGGAGGCTACCTCGCTGAATATGTTTAAAGCGCGGATGGATGGATTCCTGATCGGTAAGGGAATTAAGGGCTATGGGGATCAGGCGGGTAAGTGGTACTGATCCACGTCAGATCAGCCATGATCTTATTGAATGGCGGGGCAGGCTCGAGGGGCTAGATGGCCTACTCCTGCTCCTATTTCTTATGTTCTTATGTTCTTATGTCTTGCGTCGTCGTCCTCAGAAATGGCGGCGCTCGTGAATCGCACGTGGTGGAAGACCTCGACGAAGCTGGAGACGAGGAGACGGATCCTGGAGAGTCACACGCCGCACTGCTTGGCTTCGAAGGTGGTTTGGCTCGGCACACTTTAACATAGTGCCCTTTCTTCCCACACGCGGAGCAAAATACCGTTCTGGCCGGACATCGCTGACGAGGGTGCTTTGCCAATCCACAGAAATAACACCGCGGGCCACCTGGAGCTGCCACCGCCGTCAGGTCCGAGGTTGAAAGCACGATCGCGCAGTTCCTAGGAGCCGCTGGGTAGAGTTGAGTCGGTGGCTGTACTTGCCACGATGTTCCCACGTGGTCGGTGGGGTAAGTTTCAAGACTTCTGGAGGCCGTTTCCATCGCATCAGCCAATTCCACCGTCTGAGCTAGGTCTAAGTTGCCTTGCTCTAGCAGCCGCAGGCGAATATAGGATGAGCCGATTCCCGCCACGAACGCATCTCGGATCAAATCGTTAGTATACTGGGTCGCCGACACTGGCTTGCAATTGCAGGCTCTGGCTAGCTGCTGAAGTTCGCGCAGGTACTGTGCCGTCGTTTCGCCGGGCTGCCGTCGTCGAGTGGCTAGTAGGTGCCGAGCATGAATCTCGTTTGGCGGTTTGTTGTACAGCTTCTTAAGTAGTTCGATGGCCCCTTTGTAGTCTTGGGCATCGCGGATTGTTGAATATACAGTGTCGCTTACCCTTGCGTGGAGGACCCGCAATCTATCGGCGTCGTTTTGAATGGCTGTTGAGGCGTCGATATAATCTTGGAAACACTTCAACCAATGGTCGAAAGTGTTCGACACTCCAGCTGCACGCGGATCTAAGGTAAGCCGATCGGGTTTTAACATTTGCGCTATGGTTTTTTTTTCAACCAAAAATTGTTACTAATAATTCACTCGGGAGGCTGGATCGTACCCGGGAAATAAAGGCTTTTATTAGTAACAAGAATGGAGCATACTATATAACAATACAATCCCAGACTAAAGGGTCACTAGGCAGTGCAGTGACCTTTATACTCCTACAGGTAGGCGGAGCCAACCGGAGTGTACCACAGAACAATACCAACAGGTAGAACACCCCAACCCTAACCCCAACAGTAACAACAGTAACATATGTACAAGTACCCATAGTGCTAACTATCTATGGTTCAGTACCCATAGTGGTAACCATCTATGGTTCACCACAGCCTGTGCCGCTCATTGGTCCAACTAGACCATTCGTTTGTATCCCTCCATTCCCAGACTGCTCATGTGACTATCCAGGTAAGTCTTAAACGATGTCAGCGTGCCTGCCTCCACCACCCTACTTGGCAGCGCATTCCAGGCCCCCACCACCCTCTGTGTAAAAAACAGCCCTCTGATATCTGAGTTATACCTCGCCCCTCTCACCTTGAGCCCATGACCCCCTGTGATCGTCACCTCCGACCTGGGAGGAGCCCAGGAGGAGGGGAGGGGGGTTGAGGTGATGCACCCTGCTCCTCTATACTAGATGTGGAAATGCTGTATCTTCTTGGAAATCCTCTCCACTTGGAACCGGCAGTTTGCGGTGTCGATGGTAGTCATGATGTGGAGATGCTCCATACTAAAGCCTGGGAGGAGGTGGGGGGGGGGGGCGTTATGTGCCCTGCTCCTTTATACAAGAGCCCGGGAGGCGGGCGGGGGGGGGGGGGGGGGGGGGGGTGCTGGTGGAGGGAGAGGGGGTGGGTTTGATGACGCACCCTGGAAATGGGCATTAATAAAGTCCAATTCCACCAAATCCATGGTTTAACAAGCCCTGGAGGAATTTTCTGTTCTGAGGAAAGTCACCTCCTACATTCCTATGTGGGAGGTGGGGGTGACTGGGGTGCAGTATGTGTGTGAGTTTTGTGTGGGGTGCAGCTGTGTTTGGCTGTGTGTGTGTGTGTGTGGGGCAGTGTGTGTGTGGCAGTGTGTGTGTGTGTTCGTGTGTGTGGGGAGAGCAGTCAGTGTATGTGTGTTTATCTATGGAGGGGCAGTGAGTGAGTGTGTGTATGTGTGCGTGGTGTGTGGCAGTGTGTGTGTGTGTGGCAGTGTGTGCATGGGGCAGAGTGTGTGTACGCATGTGTGTGCTGTGTGCATGTGCATGTGTGTGCGTGCATGTGTGTGTGTGTGTGCGTGTGCGTGTGTGCGTGTGTGTGCGTGTGTGCATGTGTGTGTGCGTGCATGTGTATGCGTGCATGTGTGTGTGTGTGCGTGTGTGTGCGTGTGTGTGTGTGCGTGCATGTGTATGCGTGCGTGTGTGTGTGCGTATGTGTGTGTGCGTGTGTGTGCGTGCGTGCGTGTGTGTGTGTGCGTGTGTGTGTGTGTGTTAGACTTTGTGCCTCACTCCCTGTTTCAGGATTCTCACTCACTCTCACCACCGCTTACACACACCACCACAGACTCCCACCCACATACACTGGCTTTCCAACTCTCTGGTCATTTTTGTGGCTTATTCTTTTCTTAACTCAACAACTTTATTGCTACAACGTTGCTTTACATTTGTTTCACAATTCTTTCTTTCCTTAAAACCTCGACTTTTTCTGAAATTCAGCTAATTGTTTTGTCAAAACTTATTTTTTCAAATTTGCTCATCAGCCTGGGAGTAAGAAAATATGTGGCCCTCAGAGTGAATAGGTCGGACAAGCCTGATCTAGAAGATTTGGAATATCTGCCCTGGCACCAAGTAACTGTTTGCTTTAACAATTTTCCAGTAAACTATCAGGCTGATCTAAATGCAATTACTGAGAAGGACAAATGGCTTCATTTAAACATTGGAGACGAGTTGGTGTGAATTACTGAGTACTTCACACAGCTTTCACTGCAGGCCCTTTCTGCCCAACTCCAATCAACTCCAACACTCCTCCACTTCTGCTGAGGAAACACACTTAAAAACTGTTAAAGAATCAGCATCACATTCCTGTAACCCTGTGGCTTACCTGCGCATTCTATTTCCTCACCTGTGGAATAATGGAAAGCTCAATTTACCTGTGATGGAACTCTTAAACAATGTGAGCATTTTATGCGTTTTTTGATTTTTTTTGTTGGCATTTTTATGTTTTCAGAGTTTCTCTTTTGCTTTTTCATGAGAGTTTGTAATGCTGATGTGACACATAAAAACATGAAAAAGAGTGGGATGAGGCCATTTGGCCCATTGAGCCCGCTCTGCCATTCAATAAAATCATGGCTGATCTGATTGTGGCCTCAACCCCACTTTCCTTCTTGCTCTGCAGACAGGCTTATGGATCAAAAATCTGTCTAACCCAGTATTACTGGAGACATCCTAACCGTTCACCAGGAAACCAGCTGTAATTGAAGAGTTTCTCAATTTCAACAATACAAAAGGCAGACTCAACAATACAACAGAGAGACTCAACAATGCAACAGAGAGACTCAACAATACAACAGAGAGACTCTTACAATTCAAACTCTGTTGGGAACTCAGGGATTGGCCAGTGCTGTGAAATTCCTTAAACTGGGCAATGCTCCAGTGCCTTAACACTGACAGAATTGTAGCACAATCCTCAAATTTCCAAGTCGATGTATCTAAGAATCCAATGGCAGACTGCAAGTCGAGTTAATGATAGGGTTTGCTGTTAAATCTCCATAAATACGTTATTTTATGGTTGAAGTGGTGCAAGATGCATCTCACAGGATTAAGACTGCCAGCTTGAAAATAGTCGCAACATCAGCAAAAACTATCAACAGAAGGTTCCTCCCACAGGAAGCTCCCACAATGTGATAATGACCTGATATTGAGGGGTAAACATTAGCCAGGACACTTTAACATAGTGATTGTATCTAAAAAATGATGCTCAAGTATCAGCTTAGATTTTTATGCTCTTAGTCCATGGATTGGAACTTGAGACCATAACCATCTAACTCAGGCAAGAGTGCTCTCCCTCCTAATTGTAGTGTCTGTGGATTATGATAGCTTCCTTACCTTAGTTTCCAGGTTCTGCAAAAGATGACCCTTGGCTGCCAATAACTTCTGCCCTTTAGAGAGGCTGCCTGAGAGAGTCAACAGCGAAATTATACCCTGACTTCATCAACTATTGAGCAGCTGATTTAAATACTACAATCTTCAAACTCTCGCTCGCAGAATCCATTTTATACCTCTACATTTAATTGATAGCTGCTGTGTTTTTTAGAAGTCTCATCTTTTGCCCCAAGCAGCCTTAAGCAAAGCTGAAACATATCTATAGCCACAGTGAAGGTCTCAACTATTTATTCCCCCATTGCAGACGGTTATTAATTTGTCCTTTTTGGCTCACCATACATGCATGTACACATGTGGTAATGTATGCAAGGAAGTGATGTAATGTGATGTAAAGCAGGAAACAGAGAAACAGCAGGTATGAGAGAGAACACACCGCAATAAAGTTACATTCATTTATCGAGTCTTTCTGAGTATCAATCTCCAACACAATATTCATCACAATATCTTAACTTGTTAATCGTGAGCCCTCTCCTCAGGCAGAAGGAGGCATTCAAACTTGGAGGACAGCAAGGGGCCACTCCATCATAGATGATGAGATGGGAATGGAGAGACAAGATTGAATGGCCTAATGGATGAGCACAAGAAAGACTCTGCTGAATATGAGGCATGGTGGTCATGTATTCATAAGTGATCACATGGGGCTTCACACTAGAAGTGGACTAAAGAACATGCTAGAATACTCATCATCCTTTAATTACTCTTCCCTGCCACACAGGTCCAAGATAAACATAGACAGCTGAACAGTTTGTTCACGAGAGACAGCTGCCAAGCTGCGAGGAAACCTCTGATGATGTATGTGTTTTTCACCAGCACCTTCCACCATTGCAGGTACTTTCATGTCAGTGCTTATCCATTCACAAGTCGATCTGGGATCAGAATGTTCTGAACTCAGCACAGGCATACCCAAGCACCTGACAGAGGCTGTGACAGCTGTTGCCACGGACACTCAGAGGACTCTCGGAAGGTCCAGAATCGCTGAGCCCAGAGTGATGACATGCCACTAGAGTCATTAGCAAGACAGCCAATCCTGGAACTACAGAGGGAGGAAAGGAAACATTTGGCAGAGCTTCCAGAGGGTATGTGGACCCATGCACAGGTAATGGAGGAATCCAAGCAGGCCAATAGTGCCGTCATGCCTTTGCTGTGTACATGCATGGCTTCATCTATCAAGAGTTTGGCACCCTTATGGGGAGCCATGTCCAGTAGACCATTCAGTGGATGCTGGAGATATGTGCGGATCTATATCCCATTACTAACTTCATGAGCAGCAATAGTTTGGTGAGGGGTGGGTGGGTGCAAAGTGCCTGGATTCACTGTGCCTGGTACTCTTGTTCCTCAGGAATGTGAGCACAGATGTGTCTTGAAAGGGAGGAGAATTCTTCTACATCTGGGGGCTCCTGTCAAGATGCAGCTGCTGTAGCCAGTGGCTCTGCCCCTCTAACAGTAACACCAGAAGCTCACTTATCCATGATAACAGTGGAGGCTTCACACTCGTGCAGGAGGCCCTCAATGTGCCAGAGCCTTCTGGGCCTAAAACAGTCAGAGGACAAAGTCATCCAAGACCACAGGGAAGCTGCTTCAGTAGGTTGCTTCTACTGAAAGCATAGGGAGAGGACCATGTTGGAACACACAAAAGAGATTTAAAAACCTAGCTGCACTCGTGGTTCACAGGTTACTTTGTTTTGGGATTTATAAAGCCTTGAAAATATTTGTAAAACCATCAGTTTTGTGATGTGACAGGGGCTGAGTGTTCCTTTCATCTCCTGAGGGATGTTTGGAATTCAGGACACCCTTGCTTTATCAAAGAGTTTGAAGGATGGGAGCACATTGTGTGATATTGAGACATTCCCTTTACCACAATGAACTGCCTAGCTGGTAAGGTTAGTGAAGGAGGCAAGGCAGCAACAGGGCTGCAGTGCAAAGCTTTATTGGATTGCATGGATCTGCCAGTGGGGTCACGTGAACTGGTTCTGTATTACAAAGTCCTGAGCATCCCATGCTTTGCCTGTGGTCTCTGGAGCTGCACAGCACCCTGTGCCTGGTCAGCACCCTCCTCCTTCTCCTCATCGTCCGAGGTGGGCTATGCCCAACCACAGTGCTCAATATCCTCAATGTTCAATTTGTCTCCCACTGAGAGAACCAGGCTGGATAGAGCACAGCACATGACAATGATCCAGAAGAGCCTTACTGGGCATACTTTAGGGCTTCACCAGATCTATCCAGGCTTCTGAACTACCTTATTGGAAGACTTGCATGATGGTCACTAAAGTTGTACCATGGCAGCTGTTCTTTCTCTTCTGGGCAGCAGTGCTAGTGTTCCTCTTAGGCATCAGTAGTCACATCTTCAATGCGTAGCCCATGTACCCCAGTGTCCACCCTTGAAAGTGCATGGGAGGACTGAAAAGTTCTGACATCTAGAACTGCCTTATTGTGTAGGCTTCATAGTGACTTCCTGGGAACGGTGTACATACCTGGAGATCCTGTATGCCATGGTCATAGACCAGTTGTATATTGAATTCGTTGAGGGCTCTTCCTATTGTTAAGGACTGCAGGCTGGTCAGTGGGAGCCTTGATAACCACATAGGTACAACTGACGACATTCCGCACCTGTGGGAACCGTGAGTGAGAGCACAGAGTGTGAAGGGATCTGAGTGTGAGCAGAGAGTGTGAAGGGACCTGAGTGTGATGAGGTATGAGTGCTAACTTGGGAATTTGGTTCAGAGAGAGAAGGAAATGCTGCTTTTTATATCTTTTTGTCAGCTTCCAGAGGATGGTGAGTGTTCAAGTCTTTTATTTGGTGATTAGGTAGGTGATGGAAAGTTTTTAAGATTTTATTTTGGCAGAAAAAATATAAATTGTTCTTTTATCTAAATGGTGAGAACTTGCAGACCTCTGAGATGCAGTGGGATCAGGTTGTACTAGCGCATGAATTGCAAAAGGTTAGTATGCAGTTGGATGCTGGAGGGGTGGAATTTTCAATACTTGCCCCTCTGTTTTCTGGATCAAATCTACCCTTTGTTCAACATGGCTGCTGAGTGCAGCCACACCTACCAAGATGGCCACAGGAAGTCACATGACAGACTGAGGAGGAATCAGTGCAAGCAAGGATCAGCTGTGCTGCCTTATCAGATCAGGAGAAGGCACAGATCTTAGAGCTTTGTCAGGCTAGAGGAGGTTACAGCTCAGGAAAAGGATGGGAGAGTCCCAGAAGGGTTTTGAAAACAAGGATCAGAAACTTTCAGTCAGGTGTGTGAGGAATTTCAACCTTCTTTCTAAATCAGCAAAGTTTCCTCGAGAACATAATGAACAGAATTGGGACCTGGATTAAATTGTGCCCTGAAACTTTCTTTCTGCATTTCAATGATCACTTACTGCCACCTGCTGGAAATACACCTTTATTACTTTGCATTGAGGGAAGTAGGCAGAATATGTTCAGGCCTCCATATGAAATAATGGGGCAGAATTTGAGGCCACCTATCATGAACAGATGATAAGTCAGATATCCAAGTGTGGATGTGACTTAATTGTCTCTTCCTACTGACAATGTGACAATTGGACAGAGCACACTGCTGGCTACCAAGCATGTCTGCTGAAAAATGCAAATTAGGATCCTATGGCGGACATGAACTCCTAGCTGCCGTTTTAGGATTCAGCTGGGCAGAGCTTATTCCATTTCAGGTGCTTCAAATGAAGAGGAACTCCGGTGGTAAATTTTAATTTATTTAATGTGGAGCTGGGAGGAAGAGAGAGAAGAATTCCATGATGAAACCGACTCCATGTGAACATACCTCCTCCTCAGCCACACTGTTTCCAGGCTCAGGAACAGGTTGGGTTGACTGATCTGACAGTTCCCTAGAACATTGGGACATGAGTTCTCCCATTCACTCACCTTTTGGTAATGAGGCCAAGTGGCCCTTTATATCACCAGAGCTTCTACAGCCCTATGATCCTCTGAACTATTTGTATTTCTCAAATTCTAGTCTCTTGCCCATCCCTGCATTTGTGAAAGCCCCTAAACTTGAGAATTCCCTTCCTAAAACTCTCTGGGTAGGATTTTCCAGCCTCACTCAGGGCAGCACGGTGGCACAGTGGTTAGCACTGCTGCTTCACAGCGCCAGGGACCCAGGTTCGATCCCCGGCTTGGGTCACTGTCTGTGTGGAGTTTGCACATTCTCCCTGTATCTGCGTGGGTTTCCTCCGGGTGCTCTGGTTTCCTCCCACAGTCCAAAGATGTGTGGGTTAGGCGGATTGGTCATGCTAAATTGCTCCTTAGTGTCAGGGGGACCAGCTGGGATAAACGCATGGGGTTGTGGGGATAGGGCCTGGGTGGGATTATGGTTGGTGCAGACTTGATCAACCAAATGGCCTCCTCCTGCATTGTAGGGATTCTGTTCTAATGATTCAAAGCTGGAAAGTCCCGCCCGATGTCAACAGACCTTTCCATGGTCTGCCCCCTGCCTGTTTCAATTCCTGTGGCATGCGGGGTGGTAAAATTTGTCCATCTATGTCTCTATCTAAACGCTGGAATTTCCTTCCTAAACTCTCCACATTTCTACCTCATTTCTACCTTTGAGCACCTCCATTTGTTTGACAAAGCTTTTGACCCTCTGCCCAAATATTGCCTTGTGTGGCTCAGTATCTAATTTTCTTCCTAATCCTCCTGTCATGATCCTTTGGAACATTTTATTACATTAATGGTGATAGAGAAACGCAAGTTGTTGCTGTTGTGATTGTGCCAAGTGGTCCTAATTTTATTGCTAGTTCCCTGATGTCCTCATCTCTGTTCTGCTCAGGAGAGCCGGGACCATGCCTTGCTTTCCAGTGAACAGCCTCCTGGGCTCTCCTACCATCAATGCCGCTGCTGTGCATTGACCATAAGATCATACGACATAACAGCAGAATTAGGCCACTCTGCCCGTCGAGTCTGTTCTGCCATTCAATCATGGCTGATATTTTTCTCATCTCCATTCTCCTGCCTTTTCCCCATAACCCCTGATCCCCTTATTAACCAAGAACCTATCTATCTCTGATAGTAGATTGCACTGGGCATTCCACTACATACAGAGCCCACAAACTCATTTTTTAACTCAGCCAGGCTGTCAATCCTCTCACTAGTACCTATGACCATGGAGATCATAATAGTCTCTGCAGATTATTCACATGGTCACGTGAGAACATGATGGTGCAGCTTCAAAAGAGGTCACATGGCAGAGTACGGGAGTTATCCCCGGGAGCGCAGGCATAGCACAAGTGTTGAAGTAGCTGCTAAGCTAATGAATAAAGTACTCTTTGTTGAAAGCCCTTGCTGTCAGTGATTTACGAACACATTTACATGGTATCAGAAGTTGGCAGTATGGTGCAAGGACTTTGCCACATTGACCCACTCGCCTTTGATCAAAATATTGCGGATGGTTGGGAATAGTTTGAGAAGGAGTGGCGTATTTACTGCGGTGCTGCATTGTCTGACAAGTCGAAAGAGGCACAAGCTTATACTCTATTCAACATAGCGAGCCCTGAGGCTATCAAAAGATTTGAGTCATTTGTTTTCCAAATGGAGAAGGAGAAAGAGGACCCTAAAATGATCCTACTAGACAGAGCCTACTAGGGAACAGGCAATTCTGGATTTGGTGATGTGTAATGAGCCAGACTTGATTAGGGAACTTAAAGTGAAGGAACCCTTAGGGAGCAGTGGCCACAATATGATAGAATTTACCCTGCAGTTTGAAAGGGAGAAGCTGGAATCAGATGTAACGGTATTACAATTAAATAAAGGTAACTACAAAGACATGAAGGAGGAGTGGCCAGAGTTGATTGGAAAGGGAGCCCAGCAGGGAAGACAGTGGAACAGCAATGGCAGGAGTTTTTGAGAGTTATTCAGGAGGCACAACAGAAATTCATCCCAAGGAGGAGGAAACATGCCAAGGGGACGACGAGGCATCCATGGCTGACGAGGGAAGCCAAGCACAGCATAAAAGAAAAAGCATACAAAGTGGCGAGGATTAGTGGGAAGCCAGAGGATTAGGAAGCCTTTAAAAGCGAGCAGAGGATGACTAAAAAAGCAATAAGGGGGGAGAAGATGAAACATGAGTGTAAGCTAGCTAGTAATATAAAAGAAGATAGGAAGAGTTTTTTTCAATATATAAAAGGTAAGAGAGAGGCACAAATGGACATTCGACCACTGGAAAGTGAGGTTGGAGAAGTAATAATAGGAAACAAAGCAATGGCAGAGGAGCTGAGTAGTTACTTTGCATCAGTCTTCACGGTGGAAGACACCAGTGGGATGCCAGAGCTCCAGGAGAGTCAGGGGGCACAGGTGAGTGTAGTGTCCATCACTAAGGAGAAGGTTCTGGGGGAACTGAAAGATCAGAAGGTGGATAAATCATTTGGACCGGATGGACTACACCCCAGGGTTCTAAAAGAGATAGCTGAGGAAATTGTGGAGGCATTGGTGGTGATCTTTCAGGAATCACTGGAGGCAGGGAGGGTACCAGAGGACTGGAAAGTAGTTAATGTAACACTGCTGTTTAAGAAGGGAGGGAGGCAGCAGACGGGAAATTATAGGCCGGTTAACCTGATTTCAGTTATTGGCAAGATTTTAGAGTTCATTATTTTAAAATGAGATCGCGGAGTACTTGGAAGTACGTGATAAAGTAGGACTGAGTCAGCACGGGTTTGTCAAGGGAAGGTCATGTCTGACAAATCTGTAAGAATTCTTTGAGGAGCTAACAAAGAAGTTAGATAAAGGCAAACCAGTGGATATGATTTATTTAGATTTCCAGAAGGCCTTTGACAAGGTGCCGCATAGGAGACTGTTAAATAAGTTAAGAGCCCATGGTGTTAAGGGTAAGATCCTGGCATGGATAGAGGATTGGCTGACTGGCAGAAGGCAGAGAGTGGAGATTTAAAGGGTCCTTATCAAGATGGCAGCCGGTGACTAGTGGTGTGCCTCGGGTCAGTGCTGGGACCAGAACTTTTCACAATATACATTAGCGATTTGAAGGAAGAAACTGAAGGCACTGTTGCTAAATTTGCAGATGATACAAAGATATGTAGAGGAGCAGGTAGTATTGAGGGAGGAAGGGGGCTGCAGAAGGACTTGGACAGGTTAGGAGAGTGGGCAAAGAAGTGGCAGATGGAATACAATGTGGAAAAGTGTGAGGTTATGCACTTTGGAAGGAGAAATGGAGGCATAGATTTTTTTCTAACTGGGAAAATGCTGAGGAAATCAGAACCGCAAAGGAATTTGGGAGTCCTTGTTCAAGATTTTCTTGAGATTAACATGCAGGTTCAGTCGGGAAGTTAGGAAGGCAAAAGCAATGTTAGCACTCATGTCGGGAGGGCTAGAATCCAAGAGCCAGGGATGTACTTCTGAGGCTGTATAAGGCTCTGGTCAGACCCCATTTGGAGCATTGTGAGCAGTTTTGGGCCCCATATCTAAGGAAGGATGTGCTGGCCTTGGAAAGGGTCCAGAGGAGGTTCACAAGAATGATCCTTGGAACGAAGAGCTTGTTGTATGATGAACGGTTGAGGACTCTGGGTTTGTACTCGTTGGAGTTTAGAAGGATGAGGGGGGATCTTATTGAAACTTACAGGATACTGCGAGGCCTGGATAGAGTGGACGTGGAGAGGATGTTTCCATTAGTAGGAAAAACTAGAACCAGAGGGCACAACCTCAGGCTAAAAGGATGATCCTTTAAAACAGAGATGAGGAGGAATTTCTTCAGCCAGATAGTAGTGAATCTGTAGAACTCCTTGCCGCAGAAGGCTGTGAAGGCCAGGTCATAGTGTCTTTAAGACAGAGATAGATAGGTTCTTGATTAATAAGGGGATCGGGGGTTATGGGAAAAGGCAGGAGAATGGGAATGAGAAAATATCAGCCATGATTGAATGGCAGAGCAGACTCGATGGGCCGTGTGGCCTAATTCTGCTCCTGTGCCTTATGGTCTAAAATAGTTCAAGAATACTCGTCTCTCGGTAAAAAACATAGTCCTTTAATAGACATGTGTTCAATTCAACGAACCAAAGAACAGATGAACCAATAGAATCTTACACATCCATCCTGAAAGTAGAGAGTGACAGTTGGTGTCTCAGTGAGGGAGTGCTGCTCGGGCTGCAGTAGAGAGTGACAGTTGGTGTCTCACTGTGGGAGTGCTGCTCGGGCTGCAGTAGAGAGTGACAGTTGGTGTCTCAGTGAGGGAGTGCTGCTCGGGCTGCAGTAGAGTGTGACAGTTGGTGTCTCAGTGAGGGAGTGCTGCTCGGGCTGCAGTAGAGTGTGACAGTTGGTGTCTCAGTGAGGGAGTGCTGCTCGGGCTGCAGTAGAGTGTGACAGTTGGTGTCTCACTGTGGGAGTGCTGCTCGGGCTGCAGTAGAGAGTGACAGTTGGTGTCTCACTGTGGGAGTGCTGCTCGGGCTGCAGTAGAGTGTGACAGTTGGTGTCTCAGTGAGGGAGTGCTGCTCGAGCTGCAGTAGAGAGTGACAGTTGGTGTCTCACTGTGGGAGTGCTGCTCGGGCTGCAGTAGAGTGTGACAGTTGGTGTCTCAGTGAGGGAGTGCTGCTCGGGCTGCAGTAGAGTGTGACAGTTGGTGTCTCACTGTGGGAGTGCTGCTCGGGCTGCAGTAGAGAGTGACAGTTGGTGTCTCACTGTGGGAGTGCTGCTCGGGCTGCAGTAGAGTGTGACAGTTGGTGTCTCAGTGAGGGAGTGTTGCTCGGGCTGCAGTGGAGAGTGACAGTTGGGGAAGTGTGGGGAAGTTTTTTGTTTTCTTTTTTTTCTTGCTGGTAATGGCTTCAGGGATGGCAGTTCAGGCAGTATGCTGCATCTCCTGTGGGATGTATGTGGTGAGGAAATCCAGTAGTGTTTCAGGAGATTTTAGTTGTAAGAAGTGCATTAGATTGCAGCTTCTGGAGGAGCGTGTAAAGGAGCTGGAGGGGGAGGTAGAGGAACTCCGCATAATTCGGGAGGCGGAGGTGGAAGTTGATAGGAGTTATAGAGAAATAGTAACTCCTAGAAATGAGGCTTGGGTCAATGCCAGGAGGAGGGGTAAGAAGCAATCGGGAAGACAATCCCCTGGGGCGGTTCCCCTCCACAATAGGTTTTCGGTGCTGGAGGCTACAGTTGAGGAGGAATCAACTGAGCATAGAGAGCAGATCTCTGGGGGTGAGCCGAGTGAGAAAGCTCAGGTGGTTAGGGGCTGTAAAAGACTGGGCCTTGTGATTGGGGACTCCACAATTAAGGGGACAGATAGGAGGGTCGGAACTAAAGGTAGGGACTCAGGGTTGGTGTGTTGCCTACCAGGGGCTGGGGTCCGGGATGTGTCTGACAGGGTATTCAGGACTCTTAGGGGGGAGGGAGATAAACCACAAGTTATTGTACATGTGGGGACACACGACATAGGGAGGATAGGGGAAGGGGATATTAGGCAGGGATTTATGGAGTTGGGGTGGAAACTAAAGGCCAAGACTGACAGAGTGGTTATCTCTGGACTCTTGCCTGTACCACGGGATAGTTTAGAGAGGAATAGGGAGAGGGAAGGTTTGAATTCATGGCTGAGGGGATGGTGCAGGAGGGAGGGGTTCAGGTACTTAAGCAATTGGGGCTCGTACTGGGGAAGGTGTGACCTCTATGAGAAGGATGGTCTACACCTTAATCAGAAGGGGACCAATATCCTGGGGGGTAAATTTGCTAAGGCCATGCAAGGAGGTTTAAACTGATTCGGGGGGGGGGAGGGATCCTGAGTAGTGGGGCTGAAAGTGAGGGATGCATGGATGGGGACTGCAATGCACGGCATTGCAGAGGTGGGGTGGAGCAGGGTTTGAAATGTGTATACTTCAATGCCAGGAGTATTCGCAATAAAGTGGGTGAACTTGCAGCGTGGATCAGTACCTGGGACTTCGATGTTGTGGCTATTTCAGAGACATGGATAGAGCAGGGGCAGGAATGGATGCTGCAGGTCCCGGGGTTCAAATGTTTTAGTCGAAGTAGGGAAGGAGGTAGAAGAGGGGGAGGGGTAGCATTATTGGTCAGAGATTGTATCACAGTGTCAGAGAGGAGGTTTGATGAGGACTTATCTGTTGAGGTAGTATGGGCGGAGATTAGAAATAGGAGAGGAGAGGTCACCCTGTTGGGAGTCTTTTATAGACCTCCTAAAAGTTCTAGAGAGGTTGAGGAAAGGATTGCGGAGTCAATCCTGCTTAGGAGTGAAAGTAATAGGGCAATTGTTATGGGGGATTTTAACTTGACTAATATTGACTGGAATTGTTATAGCTCTAGCTCGTTAGAGGGGTCAGTTTTTGTTCAAAGCGTGCAGGAAGGTTTTTTGACTCAGTATGTAGACAGGCCAACTAGAGGTGAGGCTATATTGGATCTGGTGCTGGGAAATGAGCCAGACCAGGTGCTAGACTTGGAAGTTGGTGTGCATTTTGGTGATAGTGACCACAATTCGGTTACGTTCACCTTAGTGATGGAAAGGGATAGGCATGAACCTCGGGCCAGTGGTTTTAGCTGGGGGAAGGGTAATTATGAGGCTATTAGGAGAGAATTAGGAAACATAGGTTGGACTAGGAGATTACAGGGACTGGGAACGTCCGACATGTGGAGTTTTTTCAAGGAGCAGCTACTGCGAGTCTGTGATAGGTATGTCCCTGTCAGGCAAGGAGGAATTGGTAGGGCTAGGGAACCGTGGTGCACCAAAAAAGTTTCTTTGTTGGTTAAAAAGAAAAAGGAGGCTTATGTTCGGATGAGACGTGAGCACTCGGGTAGTGCACTAGAAAGCTTTAGATTGGCTAAGAGGGAGTTGAAGAGCGAGCTTAGAAGGGCTAAAAGGGGACATGAGAAGACTTTGGCGGATAGGGTTAAAGAGAATCCTAAGGCGTTCTATAGGTATGTCAAGAACAGAAGGTTGGTTAGGGCAAGTTTAGGGCCAGTTATAGATGGCAGAGGGAAGTTATGTGTGGAACCGGAGGAGATTGGTGAAGCATTGAACCAATATTTCTCTTCGGTGTTCACGCAAGGGGACATGAATATAGCTGAGGAGGACACTGGGTTGCAAGGGAGTAGAATAGACAGTATTACAGTTGATAAGGAGGATGTGCAGGATATTCTGGAGGGTCTGAAAATAGATAAATCCCCTGGTCCGGATGGGATTTATCCAAGGATTCTCTGGGAGGCAAGAGAAGTGATTGCAGAGCCTCTGGCTCTGATCTTCAGGTCGTCGTTGGCCTCTGGTATAGTACCAGAAGATTGGAGGTTAGCGAATGTTGTCCCATTGTTTAAGAAGGGGAACAGAGACTTCCCCGGGAATTATAGACCGGTGAGTCTCACTTCTGTTGTCGGCAAGATGTTGGAAAAAATTATAAGGGATAGGATTTATAGTTATTTGGAGAGTAATGAATTGATAGGTGATAGTCAGCATGGTTTTGTGGCAGGTAGGTCGTGCCTTACTAACCTTATTGAGTTTTTTGAGAAAGTGACCAAGGAGGTGGATGGGGGCAAGGCAGTGGACGTGGTATATATGGATTTTAGTAAGGCGTTTGATAAGGTTCACCATGGTAGGCTTCTGCAGAAAATGCAGATGTATGGGATTGGGGGTGATCTAGGAAATTGGATCAGGAATTGGCTAGCGGATAGGAAACAGAGGGTGGTGGTTGATAGTAAATATTCATCATGGAGTGCGGTTACAAGTGGTGTACCTCAGGGATCTGTTTTGGGGCCACTGCTGTTTGTAATATTTATTAATGATCTGGATGAGGGTATAGTTGGGTGGATTAGCAAATTTGCTGATGACACCAAAGTCGGTGGTGTGGTAGACAGTGAGGAAGGGTGTCGTAGTTTGCAGGAAGACTTAGACAGGTTGCAAAGTTGGGCCGAGAGGTGGCGGATGGAGTTAAATGCGGAGAAGTGTGAGGTAATTCACTTTGGTAGGAATAACAGATGTGTTGAGTATAGGGCTAACGGGAGGACTTTGAATAGTGTGGAGGAGCAGAGGGATCTAGGTGTATGTGTGCATAGATCCCTGAAAGTTGGGAATCAAGTAGATAAGGTTGTTAAGAAGGCATATGGTGTCTTGGCGTTTATTGGTAGGGGGATTGAATTTAGGAGTCGTAGCGTTATGTTGCAACTGTACACAACTCTGGTGCGGCCGCACTTGGAGTACTGTGTGCAGTTCTGGTCCCCACATTACAGGAAGGATGTGGAGGCTTTGGAGAGGGTGCAGAGGAGGTTTACCAGGATGTTGCCTGGTATGGAGGGGAGATCCTATGAGGAGAGGCTGAGGGATTTGGGATTGTTTTCGCTGGAAAGGCGGCGGCTAAGAGGGGATCTTATTGAAACATATAAGATGATTAGAGGTTTAGATAGGGTGGATAGTGATAGCCTTTTTCCTCTGATGGAGAAATCCAGCACAAGGGGGCATGGCTTTAAATTGAGGGGGGGTAGTTATAGAACCGATGTCAGGGGTAGGTTCTTTACCCAGAGGGTGGTGAGGGATTGGAATGCCCTGCCAGCATCAGTAGTAAATGCGCCTAGTTTGGGGGCGTTTAAGAGATCCGTAGATAGGTTCATGGACGAAAAGAAATTGGTTTAGGTTGGAGGGTCACAGTTTTTTTTTTAACTGGTCGGTGCAACATCGTGGGCCGAAGGGCCTGTTCTGCGCTGTAATGTTCTATGTTCTATGTTCTATGAAATTATTTGGCAAAAAAAAGTGCATTTGGAACTCTGCTGAAACCAATCAGGGATCGAATCGTTTGTGGAATTCATAGCAATTTAGTCAGCAAACAACTACTGCGAGAGAAATATCTCACATAATGAACCACTTGTATGTATCATACAGTATCTGTATGTTAAATGAACAGTCAGAAAAAAGCTGAGGTTTTAGGTGGGAAACAGACGTATTTGCCATACAGGAGACGCCCTGCTCCAACTGCAGTGGCCAGCATCCTCCAAACAAAATAGTAAATGATGCATCAAGTGTAGGAAATGGAATCACTTCACTGAGTGCTGCAGATCGAAACCACGGCAGTCCTCCCCTGCCATCAGCAAAATGGCAGCTGGTTGGTCCTTCACAAGTCAGAGCATCAGTAAGGTGAATGAATTGAAGCTCAGCCAAAGCAGTGAACCTGCAGAGCCAGTGTTGACACAGTCACAGGAAAGGGCGAGATCTTCACCACCCTCAACATAATTAGCAGTAATGCAAGAATGAAGGTTTAAAATTGACACTGGAGCAAAGTGCAATTGTATCACCCAGCCAAATCTTATGGGAACGAGACTCGTATGCAGCACAAGACCCCAATATCCAGGTGGACCCTGTGGCTTTTGACAAACAAACCATCCACACCAAAGGTGTAGCCACTCTCCACTATACATAGGGCAGTTTCATGTAGCTGACCAGATTGTAAGACCATGTCTAGGTCTTCAGGACACCTGGGGCGGCACGGTAGCACAGTGGTTAGCACTGCTGCTTCACAGCTCCAGGGACCTGTGTTCGATTCCTGGCTTGGGTCACTGTCTGTGTGGAGTTTGCACATTCTCCTCGTGTCTGCGTGGGTTTTCTCCGGGTGCTCCGGTTTCCTCCCACAGTCCAAAGATGTGCGGGTTAGGTTGATTGGCTATGCTAAAATTGCCCTTAGTGTCCTGGGATGCGTAGATTAGAGGGATTAGTGGGTAAATATGTAGGGATATGGGGATAGGGCCTGGGTGGGATTGTGGTCGGTGCAGACTTGATGGGCCAAATGGCCTCTTTCTGTGCTGTAGGGTTTCTAAGATTTCTAAGACAGCATTATACTGGGGCTCATTCAACTTGGTACAGAGGTGCATGTTCTAGAACCCCAGGCCTCGGAGGTGACAGCATATAGAGACCTCTTCAATTCTGACATCATTGGTAAGCTACCAGTTGTATGGCTCATGAGATGAGATGATTCAGTCCCACCAACTGTCTATACTCCAAGGAGAATATCAGTAGACATGAAGCAGAAAGTCATTGATGTGCTCCATCACATGGTGGCACGAGGTGTTATAACTCCTATAGACAAAGCCACAAAATGGGTTTCAGCAATGGTGGCCGCAGTAAAGAAAGATGTCACAGTGAGGAAATGTATTGACCCAGTGAACTTAAACAAGATGCTGCTCAGAACTCATCACCCTTATGAAGATAGTGGATCAGGGGATGGCAAACACCAAAGCATTCAGCATTCTCAATGTGAAATGTGGGTTTTAGGAGATCCCCTTAGATAAGGAATCCTCACAATTAACGGCATTCATGTCTTGGTTCGACAACTATTATTTTCTTTGTATGCCCTATGGGATCTCCATGGGCAGTGAGGTCTTCTGGCAGCGCATAGAGCAACTCTGTGCAGACCAACCTTGCAAAATTATTGTTGATGACATCCTGGTTTGGGGTTGTACTATAAAGAACATGACGCATGTCTTTGTCTCATCCTTGACAGGATCAGGCGTGTACAGCTGAAGCATAACCCTCAAAATATAGATTCAGGGTCCGTCAAGGTCCTTACATGGGCCATTAACTCAGTCAGTGGTGTAAAGCCTGATCCAGACAAGATAATGGTTACACACAACAGATGATGGATTTGTCATCCCTATAGCTTTTCAGAAGTACTACACCCAATGACTTCACTAAAGATATCTGGGTTGGAATCATCAGATACAGGGCCAAGAAATCACTGCACTGGCCCTTCCTGTATGCAGACATTGAAAGGGAATTTTCCAGATGTGCATCATGCAACACGTTCAAGCTGCATCAGTCAAAAGAACTGCTGCACTTACATGAGGTCCTAGACCTCCCATGGTCATCCACACCTGCTGACATCTTTGAATGGAATGATAAAAACATTCGTTTTTGTTGATTCATATTCCGGGTGACTTGATCTTGACTACCTGCCAAACATGATGAGTAAAACGGTAATCATCAGGCTTAAGAGTCATTTTGTCACACACAGCTTCCCACAGAGACTCATGACAGACAACACTCACCAATTTGTCTCCACAGAATTTTGGAACTTATAGACACATGGGACTTTGAGCACATCAAGAGCAGCCTCCTATATCACAGCCAAACAGTCTGGTGGAACAGGCAGCTTGGTCAGCTAAGTATCTTCTAGCAAAATGTGTATGGAATCACACATGCTCTAGAATAATAAATATAATAAATAATACATTTATATATTATAAATATATTATATAATAGTTATAATAATATAACTAATAATAAATCTATTAGTTACACTCCTCAGCCTGTGACCTCCTACCACAGCCGAGCCTGCGCTCGGCAGCACAACATTTTTCCAGGTGCACCAGGATCACGATTTCTAAAGCTAAGGCTCTGTTGCAGCCCAAACATGAAACTAACGTGAACGATCCCCTCCTGCAATGCAGATTGAGAAACAAAATGCACCATGATCGAGATGCCCGCAGACCGGACCCCTAACGTGTGGTCAAACGGTCAGGATTCAGAATGCACGTGGCCAAGAGCGCTTGGCAGTCTTGCTCCACAAATGAACAGTTACGCAGTAGCTTCAGATGGTGCCCACTATGTACACACCCACCATCACCTCCTACAGATATCAAAACCAGCACTAATAGATGACACAGTACTTCAGTCATTGAGCCTATGGTACAGGCCCCCTACACCAGTGGACATGCAGGCTACTCTAGAGGCCAGCATAATGAGCCCGTGCACCCACAGAACACACTGGTGGAACTTTCCACATTGTCCACAAGAAGAGGAAAGTCTACAAAACCACTAACTGCCATAACCTAATGCTGAGGGTGCCTGAGCCAACGGAACACAAGGTTCCAGGAATTTATTACAACTTAGCCTATAACTGGCTTTGAAACGTCAGCTTTCTACAATAAAAAAACAGGTGCAAAAGGAGATGCAATGGCCTATGCACTAGCTGTGACAACTCAATCATTTAACTTGTTACACAATGGTCTGTACATAGTTTCCTACTGTACAGACTTTTACCCCATGCCACTGGGTGTTCCATCTAAACAGGGAAGGTGTAGACTGACTTTTTGCGTGAGAATGTGATGACGTGGCTACAAAAGAGGTCGCTTGGCAGGAATGCGGGAGCTATCCCCAGGAGCACAGGCAGAGTACAAGTGTTGAAGTAATTGCTAAGCTAGTGAATAAACTACTCTTTATTGAAAGTCCTTGCTGTCAGTGATTGGGGAACACACAACATTTACAGTCCCTTCTCGCAAGAGTTTCCCTTCACTTGAGATACCTCCTACTGTAAACCTGACTAGACAAGGTACTGAGATCAATTGGAGCACTCTGAGATTCAAAAACTCACTCCAACACAGGTGACACTCACTCCGTATTGCTCAATTATCAGCTGTGAAATGATCTGCAGAACATTCAAGTGGAGATTTTGGAGAAGCTCTCGGAATAATCCTCCAGCTTTTCACTCTTAGCCATTAGACAATATCTCGTCTCCTTCCCCTCAGGATCTCTCCGTTGGGAGTGTGCACAACTAAAGGCAGCAATCAAACTGGCACTTACTACCAGAGAGGCAGAATTCAGGCTGTTAACTGGAGAATCAAAAAAGATACTTGAACTCCGGGCATATCTTCCTCCGACCCCACTATCATTTCTCGAGTTGAGCTAATGTGTTTGAAAGGACACACAATCATTTTAGTATTTTGCTGTGAGATTGAGAGTGGGAGCATGGGTGAAAGAGTATGAGTGAGGATGAGAGAGAGAGAAGGCAAGAGTGACAGATTACGAGCAGAAAATGAAAATGTGTGTGTATGTGTCAGTGTCAGTAGGACTGTGCGCTGCATGGGGAGGTGGTGGGAGCGGGTACGGGTGAGGCATTGAAGGGGCAACTAGACATTGTACATGACATTGGTAAGGCCACACTTGGAATACTGTGTGCCATTCGGGTCACCCTATTATAGAAAGGCTATGATTAAATTAGAAAGAGTGCAGAAAAGATTTATGAGGATGCTACTGGGACTTGATGGATTGAGTTATAAGGAGAGGCTGGATAGACTGGGACTTTTTTCTCTGGAGCGTAGGAGGCTGAGGGGTGATCTTATAGAGGTCTATAAAATAATGAGGGGCACAGATCAGCTAGATAGTCAATATCTTTTCACAAAGGTAGGGGAGTCTAAAACTAGAGGGCATAGGTTTAAGGTGAGGGGGGAGAATTACAAAAGTGTCCAGAGGGGCAATTTTTTCACACAGAGGGTGGTGAGTGTCTGGAACAAGCTGCCCGAGGTAGTAATAGAGGCAGGTCCAATTTTGTCTTTTAAAAAGCATTTAGATAGTTACATGGGTACGATGGATATAGACGGATATGGGCCAAATGCGGGCAATTGGGATTAGCTTCGGGGTTTTTTAAAAAAAAGGGCGGCATGGACAAGTTGGGCCGAAGGGCCTGTTTCCATGCTGTAAACCTCTATGACTCTATGACTCTAGACGAATACATGAATAGGATGGGAGTGGAAGGATACGGACTCCATAAATGCATCCAGTTTTAGTTTAGGCAGACATCATGATCGGCACAGGCTTGGAGGGCCGAAGGGCCTGTTCCTGTGCTGTACTGTTCTTTGTGCTTTGTGTGCTGTGACTGCTCAGGAAGACCTAGAGAAACAAAGACAGGAATTTGGATGGCACAGAGAGGCTGGATAGTAGCAGAAGACAGGCATCACAATACAGCTAGGTATAGTCAAACTGTCTGGCTGGGATTTTTAGTGACTGAATGCAATCAGAGGATTTGTACTGAGGAACCCTTAACATGAATTGTTGTATTCTGACAGCTCTGGAGGGGTCACTGATTCCGAACACTTTTTCCCACTCTAACAGCACCAGGAAGTCTAAAAGCCCTCAGTCTATTTCATAACAACACAAGAAATAGAAGCATGCAGCCTCTCGAACCTGTTCTGCTTTATTAATACAATCATCGTTGATATTCAGTGATGGAGAATTCTTCTGGGTTAGAGAATTCGGAAGATTTACACCTTCCAATCTTTCTTGTCACGTTTTTAAATGATCAAGCCCATATCCTGAGGCTGTGTCCCAAGTACTAGGTTCCCAAGACAAGAGAAACAACCTCTCGGGGTCTACCCTGTCAAGCCCCGTCAGAATATTGCATGTTTCAATGAGATCACCTGTTATTCTTCTGAATTCCTGAGGGAATAGCTCAATTCACTTTGGCTGCTCTCCCCTTTCTTATACATGTGTAAAAACTCATAGAAACCATTTTTATATTCCTAGTTAGTACACTCTCTCATTCTATTCTTTCCTCTCGTTAATTAACTTTTTGGTCACCCTTTTCTGGTTTCTAAACCTCGAGCTTACTTGTATTTTCTGCAACATCATGGAAATTTCCCATCCCGGCCGCCACGGGAATCATAGCGGGCAGGACACGGACCATGCAAAGGTCAGTTAACCTCGGGTGGGACTTTCCAGCTTTGGGATGAGTGCAGCAGGAAAATCCCGCCCTATGAGTCTTTTCTTTTAATCCAATACTATCCTTTCCTTCCCTAGTCAACCATGGATGGATCTTTCTTGATGGGTTTTTGTTTATTAGTGGAACATATATTTGTTAAAGATTTGTTAAAGGTCAGTATTCTATTGTTTATTTACGACCATACCTTTGATTTTATTCACTCAATCGCTGGAATTGCCTTTTTCACTCTCAAGCATAATTGGGAATTTGATTGCATTATGATCATTTTTTCCCAGAGGCCTTTTTACTTTGAGATGACTATCTAACCCTGCCTCATTGCACAATACTCAATCTAAAAGAACTTCGTCCCTACTTTGTTCCACAATGGCTGTCAGAAAAGCAATTCCAAAAACTCATCTTCCAAACTACTATTGCCAGTGTGATTTGTCAGTCTATACAAAGATTAAAATCCACCCTGAATATTGCATTGCCTTGCTTACAGCTCCAATTATTTCTTGCTTAATGCTCTCTCAAACCTTTATCTTTGTCTAATTTTGTGATAAAATTGAAACAGGCTCTAGATAAAGAGTTTCTGACATTCCACGGGAGATTTTACTTGTTCCTGGTCTCTGTCTAAATTCTGATGGAGATTGGAAGTAGCTTTGACCCACCACAGAATTTGTGTTTACACAAAAACCAAAACCAGAAAGGTTTTTTTTCACAGCTGGCACATAATGGAGAAATTACATGAAGTATTGTATTATTGGAAGCATAAACTGTGAGGGAAGATTTTAGAATTCACATACTCAAGTCTTCTGCACATGAATGGATTGAGGTGGGGACTGCTAAGAAGGCTCGGGGAAGGTGGGGATTGCAATAACCATGACCCTCTCGTTGTTAATGCTGGGTCTGTGATATAGGGTGATTGTGGTGGTGGTGGAAACCCCCTGCTCCAAATCTGTGTATAGCAATGGGATAATCCAGATGTGTGTGCTTCCTGATTACCTTTCCTCTCTGGTGGATGTTGACTTTTGCAGTTATCTGCCTCCTTGGGCTTGAGAGCTCTTCAGTTGAAGTGTTCCTGATTCAGCAACGTCCTTGTGGCTGTGACATCCAACTGATTGTCCTGAGGCTTGCGATGGCCTCAGCATCCTCCCTCCAAAGCATGGGCACCAAGTTCTGTGGTACCACTTCCTTTGTCGTCCTCCTCGTCCTCCTCTCGGCAAGACTAATGCATCATTTTCTCTTCCAGCTCCAGGTCTCTTTATCCAGTCATGTTGTGGTGCATGTAGCGGGCAATGTAATATCTGGCTGCCTTGTACTGAAGTTCAAGGCAATGCAAGTATATCTTCAATATGCCAATGGTCCATTCAATTAAGACTTGTGTTAGGAGACAGCTCTGGCTGTACCACCTCTCCACTTCTATGTCTGTCAGCAACCACTTCCTCAGGGGTTAACCCTTATCTCCCCAGCAGGCACCCAACAGTCTGGATCTTGGCCTGGAGAGATGCAACATCAGGGCCTCTCACAGGATGATAGCATCATGACACCTGCCCAGGAATGGAATACAGACCTGCAAGATGCACCTCCCGGGGTTACAGACCGGTTAGATATTCACTAATCGAGAATCTGACTGACCCATTCACTAGTGCCCTGATGACTACTTGGGTACAAACAATGACCCCCTGGACTTGGGGGAATCCAAAGTTTAAGTTTATTTATTAGTGTCGCAAATAGGCTTACATTAACACTGCAATGAAGTTACTGTGAAAATCTCCTATTCTGCCACACTCTGGCTGGCGCCTGTTCGGGTACACTGAGGGAGAATTTAGCATCTAATCAGCACATCTTTCGGACTGTGGGAGGAGATTGGAGGGTCTGGAGGAAACCCAAGCAGACACAGGGAGAACATGCAGACTCTGCACAGATAGTGATCCAAGTCGAGAATCGAACCTGTGTCCCTGGTGCTGTGAGGCAGCAGTGCTAATCACTGTGCCACCATGTCGCCTGTAAAATTGATAGTGGCAAAGGCCAATGCCTATTGTACCTGTGTAGGCTCCTCTGTTTCAAAGTGGGTGTATTTGCTGACCTCCTGAACAAGGCATCTGTGATCTGCCTGATGGCGTGTCAAGTTGCTGAGATCCCCCTCGGGTTTGCTGATAACCCCAGGAACAAACCGATTCATAAAAATTCAGGACAATGGAGTCTTTGGCAGCTGCTAGGGAACTGCCATGCTCATTTGCACTCTGATCCAGAGTGCAAATCTCCATCTGTGTCGTTAAATACAGTCTCCTCTAGCACTGACACTCTGTCATTTAAAAGGCTACTGCCCATGCACGAGTCAGCAACTTTGTCTTGGATTGTGCCTTCTCTTTGCAAACCCATTCTGTGCTCCTCTGGCCTGCTCCTGACTGGGAGTATGCCTCTGCTGAGGCTTCTCCTCAATCCTCAGTGCAACAACATTGCACCTGCTCCCATCGCCAGTCCCTGAACCACTGCTGCTTTGTGCACAAGTCTTCCTCTAAACTCTGTCCAGGTGATTCCAGCATCCTGATGCCCTCTCCAAACTTTGGCCTCTCTCTGTTGGGAGATACACACCTCTCACCACAAGTACTGACAGCCAGTGTGTGACTGGTTGAGGAGCTGAGCGCGATTGTCCATTTTTTGTATGAGTTTCCTTGTGCCTCCTTTGTCCTCGATGACTGCCCCACTCTGTGCACTTCAAGTTCCCCATGCCTGCTGACCACAAGGCCCAAATTGGCACAATTTGAATTTTTAATTAGCTTCACAACTCACTGAACAGTTCCTTGACTGGAGCTATGGCAGGTCCCAGACCCGCCTTCCTGCTCTCCCATTAAAAATTACGTATTCTGGATGCAGTGGAACCCAGTGCCACTCTCTGGAAATACTAATTTCAGATGTGTCATAGCTCATGGAATCAAATCAAACAGCTGTCATGTACACGTGTCCCAGAGTTGCAATGGCTCACTTTGACTTGTTATATTCAAACTCTAAGTGTAAGCAGTTTGCAATTCCCACTTCCATTTTGATGGAGTTGTTGACATCTGGGATAAGTAGCGATCTGGTGTACAAAATGGACAGTAGCAACACGGATACAAAACTGCTGAATAATAGGAAAGAGGGAGTAATGGTCAATTAATATTTTTTGAGCTGGAGGAAGGTTTGTATTAGTGCTCCCTGGTGCTTGATATTGGCACTCTTGCTTTCCTGATATATGTTAATGATCTAATCTTGATGCACAGGAGATAATTTCAAAGTCTGTGGATGACAAAAAATTGGAAGTGTTATAAACAGTGAGGAGGACAATGTAGAACTTGAACTTAAAAAGGACATAGTTGGTGGAGCAGGCAGATAGGTGGCAGATGAAGTTCAATGTGGAGAAATGTGAGGTGATGCATTTTGCTAGGAAGAACATGGACAAACAATATAAAATAAAATTTCTAAGGGCTGCAGGAGCAGAGGGACTTGGGTATATACTGGCAACTGTTTACAATATATATTAATGACTTGGAGGAAGGAAGTGAATGTACTATAGCCAAATTTGAGGTTGACACAAAAATAAGTGGAAAAGCAAGTTGCGAGAAGGATACAGTTTACAGAGAGATATTGATAGGTTAAGTATAAGTAGGCAAAAAGTTGGTAAATGGAGTATCATTTGGGAAAATGTGAAGTTGTTCATTTTGGAAGGGAGAACAAAACAACAGATTATTTAAATGGGGAAAAACTGCAGAAAGCTGCAACACAAATGGACTGAGGGATTCTTGTGCACAAAACACAATAAGCAAGCACACAGGTTGAGAAAAGTAATCAGAAAGGCTAATGGAATGTTGGCCCTTATTTCAAGGAGTATAAGAGTAGGAAAGTCTTGCTGCAACTGCACAAGGTATTGGTGAGACCACATTAGGAGTACTGTGAGCAGTTTTAGTCCCATTATTTAAGGAAAGATATGATTTCATTGGAGACAGTTCAGAGAAGGTTCACTAGGATGATCCCTTGTATGGAGAGATTGTCTTATGAGGAAAGGTTAAACAGGTTGGGACTCTACTCATTTAGAACTTAGAAGAGTGAGAGGTGATCTCATTGAAATATTCAGGAGGCGATCTTACCAAAATATTCAAAGTCCCAAACAAGTGTGAAAATGGGAGAAATTTGCGCCGTATTTTTTGGGTGACTTAAAAATCGAATCTTACCTCACTCTGGCAAAAAAACTTGACAAACTTGAAATTCACCAGTAGGGGGAGTGGTGGGGCCCAAATTGCCTGAAAGCCAGCAGATAGCAGCAGAGGGTGCAATTGCACATGTGCAGGTTTCTGTGAGCACAGAAAGTTGTCACTGCCTCTGCTGTTATAGCTGGTCTCTACGGCCCAGCACCCCCACCGCTACCCCGGGGCTGTGTGGCTGATCGACACCCCCTCCCCACCCAGAATGATCGTGACTTCTCCCCCCCCCATCCCAAGCCTGAAACAATCGCAGCCAAAACTACCAGCACCCCCCACCACTGATCGCTGTTGCAGAGTGCGCTGTGGTTTCTCTCCCCCACCCCTCACCAATTGCTACTGCAGAATATCAATGGTCCTGTCCTCACTAAATGGTCCACCCTCATCTAGCCCCACCATCTTGGCACTGCCCGGTGGGCACTGCTAGGGTGCTCGGCTGGCATTGCTGGGGTGCCCAGCTGGAACTGCCCAAGGGACATCCCTGCTGCCCCCAACCTCTGGGGAGGCCTCAATGGCCTCCAGTTCTATCAACAAGGCCATCACATCTGGTGCCCGTTGATGGGGACCATACGTGATCCTCACCAGAGAGAATTTTCCCTGGTGAAGCCACCGAGGCAAGTGAGCTCGGACGATTCTATTTTTCATGAAACACTTTCTGTTTGTTACTCCTTGGATGTGTTACTTACATTTTCCAAACGCACCAGAAACCAGAAACATTCAAGGGATCGCTTTGCACTTTAACACCCTCAAATCCACATTTCCCAATCAGCCATGCAAAGTAACCAGGGTTAGGGAGAGAAATCATCAGCGCTAGTGCTTCTCCTGTTTCTGCGTCTCTTATCACCCCTCCCTCCCTTTAACCCTCCTCCTCCCCTTAACCCACCTCCTCATTCAGGTGGTGACAATGGCCAGAGTGTGGTTAAATTGAGGTATATAGGAAATCTTGCCTCTTGTACTCTATGCCTCTATTTAGAAAGCCCATCAAAATCACATGTTTCAGTATGAAATGGACCTTACAAGCATGATTTCATCAGACAATTACACACAACTTGATCATTCATAATGTACAACCAGCTCCACTCCTTTGAACCTGGTCCTATGCAATATCCAGACAGCAACATCCAAAAGGCTCGACCTCACAAGCACCACAAACAACAATCCCTGGTACAAACTGGAATATATTGAACTAACCGTGACTATTCTACTGACACCAAACTCCTGGTTTCACTTTCAAGTTTAAAAATAGAGAAATCTTCCAGTCAATTATCCTGCAATAATATGCTATTTCTATCCTTACAAGTGGGCTTTGTTAATGGAAACATTACACTTTGCATTGAGTGATGAATATTTTAATGTTAAATTGCAAAAAATGAGTTTAAAATTTATTTATTAGCCACAAGTAAGGCTTACATTAACACTGCAGTGAAGTTACTGTGAAATTCCCCTAGTCGCCACAGTCCGGCGCCCGTTTGGGTCAATGCAGCTAACCAGCACGTCTTTCAGAATTTCGGAGGAAACCAGCGCACCCGGAGGAAACCCACACAAACATGGGGAGAACGTGCAAACGCCACACAGACGGTGACCCAAGCAAGGAATCGAATCCGGGTCCTTGGTGCTGTAAGGCAGCAGTGCTAACCACTGTGCTACCGTGCTGCCCAAAGTTACAAATGTTCAGCCTGGAGCATATAATAGGAGAGCAAATTATTGCAGATGCTGGAGATCTGAAATATAAATAGAAAATGCTGGAAATACACAGGTCAAGCAGCATCTCTGGAGAGAGAACATACAAACATATCAACAGGGAGCAGGGGTTGGCCATTCATAAGAACATAAGAACATAAGAAATAGGAGCAGGAGTAGGCCATCTGGCCCTTCGAGCCTGCCCCGCCATTCAACAAGATCATGGCTGATCTGAAGTGAATCAGTTCCACTTACCCGCCTGCTCCCCATATCCCCTAATTCCCTTATCGATCAGAAAACTATCTACCCATGATTTAAACATATTCAACGAGGAAGCCTCCACCACTTCAATGGGTAGAGAATTCCAGAGATTCACTACCCTCTGAGAGAAGAAGTTCCCCCTCAACTCTGTTCTGAACCGGCCCCCCCTTATTTTGAGGCTGTGCCCTCTAGTTCTGGTTTCCCTTCTAAGTGGAAAGAATCTCTCCACCTCTACCCTATCCAGCCCCTTCATTATCTTATATGTCTCTATAAGATCACCCCTCATTCTTCTAAACTCCAACGAGTACAGACCCAATCTGTTTAATCTCTCCTCATAAGCTACACCCCTCATCTCCGGTATCAACCTGGTGAACCTTCTCTGCACTCCCTCCAAGGCCTATATATCCTTTCGCAAATAAGGGGACCAAAACTGCACACAGTACTCCAGTTGCGGCCTCACCAGTGCCTTGTACAGTTGCAGCAAGACCTCCCTGCTTTTATATTCTATCCCCCTCGTGATAAAGGCCAACATTCCATTTGCCTTCTTGATCACCTGCTGCACCTGCAGACTGAGTTTTTGCGATTCGTGCACAAGGACCCCCAGGTCCCTCTGCACAGTCGCACGATGTAATTTTTCTCCATTTAAATAATATTCCAATTTACTATTATTTCTTCCAAAGTGGATAACCTCACATTTGCTAACGTTATATTCCATCTGCCAGATCCTCGCCCACTCGCTCAGCCTATCCAAATCTCTCTGCAGACTTTCCGCGTCCTCCACGCAATTCGCTTTCCCACTCACCTTCGTGTCATCAGCAAACTTGAATACCCTACATTCAGTCCCCTCCTCCAGATCATCTATGTAAATGGTAAACAATTGAGGCCCCAGCACCGATCCCTGCGGCACGCCACTGGTCACCAACTGCCAACCAGAAAAGCACCCATTTATCCCAACTCTCTGCTTCCTGTTAGATAGCCAATCCCCAATCCACGCCAACACCTTACCCCTAACTCCGTGTACCCCAATCTTCTGCAGCAACCTTTTGTGAGGCACCTTATCGAACGCCTTCTGGAAATCTAAAAACACCACATCCACCGGTTCCCCTCTGTCAACCGCACTGGTGACATCTTCATAAAAGTCCAGTAGATTCGTCAAACACGACTTTCCCTTCATGAATCCATGCTGCGTCTGCTTGATCGAACCATTCTTATTCAGGTGCTCTGTTATTTCCTCTTTAATAATGGACTCTAGCATCTTCCCAACTACGGACGTTAAGCTAACCGGCCTGTAGTTACCCGCCTTTTGTCTACTTCCTTTTTTAAACAGCGGCGTAACAGTAGCTGTTTTCCAGTCAGCCGGCACTACCCCAGAGTCTAACGAACTACTAACGCATCTGCTATTACCTCAGCCATTTCTTTCAGTACCCTGGGATGCATTCCATCCGGGCCCGGGGACTTGTCTACCTTCAGTCCTATTAGTCTACCAAGCACCACCTCCTTAGTAACAGTAATTGTATTAAGGACCTCCCCTCCCACCAACTCTCGATCTCTAATATTCGGCAAACTATTTGTGTCTTCCACCGTGAAGACCGACACAAAGAACTTATTTAAAGTCTCAGCCATTTCCTCATTTTCCACTATTAAATCCCCCCTCTCATCTTCCAAGGGTCCAACATTCACTCTAGCCACTCTATTCCTTTTTATTCAGCCCATTGTGGCTGCTCTGCTTTTTAATAAGTGATGGATTGATTAGTAACCCCACATCTGCATCCCACCTACCCTCAATAACCTATCACCCCTTTACTTACCAAGAATCTATCCACCTTTGCCTTAAAATATTCAAAGACTGCTTCCACTGTTTTTTTTAGGAAGAGAGTTCCAAAGACTCATGGCCCTCTGAGGAGAAAAAATTGCCTTATCTCCATTTTAAATGGTCGACCCCTTATTTTTAAGCAGTGATCTCTCGTTCTAGATTCTCCTACAAGAGGAAACTCTCTACATCCACCCTGTCAAAGCCCCTCAGAATCACGTTTCAATCAAGTCACCTCTTACTCTTCTAAACTCCACTGGTTACAAACCTAATCTGTCTTAACCTTTCCTCATAAGACAACTCAACCATTTTGGATATTAAACTAGTAAACCTTCTCTGAATGGTTTTCAATGCATTTACATCCTTGCTTAAATAAAGTGACCAATGCTGTACACAGTACTCCAAATGTGGTCTCATTAGTGTTTAGTATAACGGAAGCATAACCTCCCTAATTTTGTATTCAATTCCCTTCTCAAGAAATGATAACATTCCATCAGCTTTCTTAATTACTTGCTGCACCTGCATACTACCCTTTTGCGATTGATGTACTAAGATATCCAGATCCCTCTGTTAAGTTTGTTTTCAGGAGACTCTTCCGTCCTTGATACAAAGGCAAACGCCAACTGTTGTCCGATTCAAAAGTTCTTTATTTGTCTTACATATGCAAGCTGGCAAACCTTTGCTACGTCACTTCCACTCAGTGCTGGGAGTCAGTTAGCAAAAGCGCGCCGAACAATGGGACAGTCCCCCTTTTTATACCATTTGTGTGTTTGCGACATTCTACATTAATGCATATTTCGGGGCGTGATTAACACTGCCACCAACTAGCCAATTAGGTCCCCAGCAACACTTAGCTACAATTAGCTTTCAATCACATTCCTTCAAAACCATCCGTTAACTAAAGCCCACAGCTTAGTCATGCACCTGTTGCAATATCTTTAGCAATATCAGAGTTACGCGCCTCGCAACAGTGACCTCAGAGGCATCACGTGTGCCAATTTTCAGCCTACCCCCAAGGCTCTCAAACCGCAGATATGTCGAAAGGCGACTTAACTGAAGTTGAGTGCAGTTCAAAGGTGGCATATGTACGTGAGAAACGGACAAGTTTAATCTGCTTAAACCAGCTTAAGCGGAGAGAAGTAGTTAACCACATTTTTCGAGCCAAGAATAACCATGCTTGCTTCATACTATGTTGCAAAGCCAGCTAAGCCTGCAAATTTTGCAAGACCCTCAGAGTCTGCCTGCGATATTAACCCTTTAATATCTCACCTCTGCCTCGCTAGATACTATGCTTCTCTTTTATTCTTCCTGCTAAAATAGATACGGTCACATTTTCCCACATTATGCTCCAATTTGCCAGATCTTTGCTTGAAGACCCATTTAACCCATATCTTTTTGCAGCTTCGTTATGTCCGCTTCACAACTTACTTTCCTACCTACATTTGTGTCATCAGCAAATTTCGCAACCATCCCTTCAATACCTTCATCCAAATTATTTATATAAATTGTAAACAGTTGAGGTTCCAGGACTGATTCCTGTGGTACACCACTCCTTATCTCAAGGCAACCTGTAAAAGACCCATTTATGCCTACTTTCTGCTTCCTGTTAACCAGCCAATCTTCTAGTCATGCCAATATGTTACTCTCTTTAACATGAGCTTTTATTTTCCACATTAACATTTGATGTGACACAACAGAGTCAACGGTTAAGCTTATGATCTGCACTCGTTCTGACAAAGGGACACTGACATCAGTTTCTCTCTCTGCACATATACCACCAGACATCCTGAGCATTTCCAACACTTCCCACTTCTATTGGGTCAAAGATAACCCCTTTTGCCAGCCTGCCAAATAGCGATCAGGCATTGTGAGCCTCTCATTCTCCTTCAGCAAGAAACCCAGCGGCAGCTGTCTGAGATCTGGTTTGGCACAACATAAATTTTAAAAAGTTAATGTTTGGTGAAAACATCAAGCTTGCTGAGCAAACAAAACTAAATGTCAAAGGAATAAATTGACCATTTTAAAAACCAGTATTTAATAGAAAATAGAAAAATCCAAGCAGCAGAGCTAACTCATAAAAGCCTCTGGGTGGTGCTGTGTGTGTGTGTGGCTGCATGTGTGTGTGTTGTGTGTACTTGCATGTGTGCATGCATTTCTGTGTCCATCAGACACAGACTTCACAAGCTCAGATAGGCCTAAGCCCTTGGTGAAACAGGGTTTGTCTATCAGCTTACCCTCACCTGCTTAGCCCACCTGGGGAGGCAGTTTTCCAGGGTGTGGCTGCTGTCTCATGCAGACAGCCACTTGGAGCCACAGGTAGGAGCTGAGTGTCAGGTGGGATCGAATACAGGCGAACTGCTCTAAGAAGAGCACAATACGTAGAGGTACTAACTCCTGTCATGTCACCCCATATATACTGTCACCAATGAAGTGAAGCAGAGCTATGTACTGGAGCTGGTCCTCTCCAGCATCATGTTCTCAGCCATGCTCACTGATCCCTTCCAGGATGAGAACCCAGGCATAGATATCAATTACCAAATAGACTGCAAGCTGTTCAACCTGCGACACATCCAGGGCAAGACCAAGGTCCACATTGATAGACTGCATGATGTGTCATTTACTGATGATGTGCATTGCATGTGGGAAATGAGGTAGACATGCAGCACATTATGGACCGGTTGTCCACGTTCTGTGATAACCTGGGTCTCACCATCAGCACAAAGACGACAGAAGTCATGTTGCAACCTGCTCCTGGAGCTGACAATGAGAGTAAGCAAGCAGAAGCTGGTCGCTGTGGGCATTCACTTACCTCGGCAGCACCGCTCTCTGTGTTCATACTGATGACAAAACCGATGCCAGAATTGCCAAGGCCAGTGTGTCCTTTTGAAGACCTTGCTATTCTGTATATGAAGTTAGAGGGATGAGCCTACAAACCAAGTTCAAGATCTACTGAGTAGTCATCCTCTCCATTCTTCTCTATGCGAGTGAGAGTTCAAACGCATACATGAGTGCATACACACGCACATGAACACGCACACACAAACTCAGTGCTGAATTCAAGTATACACCATTTTCACTGGAGCATGGCCTTAGCTCACAATATCGGAATTATAAATCTTTAGAGAGGTAATAAATACTCCTGAAAGGTGGATAACCTCTGTCAGTTCTCTTTTTTAAAAATGGACAGCCCTTTCAAAGTTGAAAGACTACCTGTCCGTGAGAGCTGAAAACAATCTGCTCTAATCGTTTCAAAAGCTGTTTGTTGACATAACCCTAAGTGTTATCATTATGGCTTTATCAGAACTTTCCACATCTATCATCATAGTGAGGTGTGGAGCTTATAAGTTTACAGTTTGATCGATTGATCAATGAGGTTATTAAATGATTAATTGTCTTTGATATGGGAATATGAATGTTATTGTTTTACAAGGGATTAAGTATTTGTGGGATTTAAATGTGCTGAATGGGCTTTCTAGAATGGAACTGTTTTTATATAGTGAATCCTGTAATGGATACTTATTTTATTTCATCTCTGCATGTCTCCTGTGGTCTCCCAATGGTGAACACTGGGTGAGTTGGCATGGAGAGTACAAGGACAAAGGGTGGTTGGTGGGACATATGAAGGCACTAAGCTGGCATAAGATTATAAGTGGCCATGAGGATGAGTGGGCAGCATAGGTTGGATGAATTGGCACTAAGTTGGCATAGGAGTTGTAAGGCACCATGGTGATGGTGAGGTCATGGTGACATGGAGGGCATAAGGCTATCAGTAGGGAAAGTCTTACTTATGCCTGTTGCAAAATTGGATGGTGCAGATTATTTTAATGAAAGGAAAATAAATAAGTGATTATTTGGAGAGCATTTCTTTACTTGGTAGGTAAATGTTCTATCCTGAATACTGTTAATTCTTGGTACAGTAATAGTTGCATCCACATGGTTGAATTCTATTCCTACTTCATTGTTTCTCACTGGGTCTGAATGAGGTCAATAGGCTTGTGTTTGATACCAACAATTCATGTTTTGATAAGTTGAAAAGGTTTCCACCATTGGATCCAACCATCTGTTTTTCAAATGTTGCCTACAGCAACTTAACACCATTTTGGGTGCCAGAATTACCTCACTGAAATGACCTTTGTCTTGTCCTTGGGCAGGGCCAAGTTTTCCTTCAATCCATTGCCCATGTTGGGGAAGATTAATGGCACAAAACTAAGTCAAACAGGACAGAGATGGATTCTGTCTGTCCCTGAAACACTGCACCCAATTAATATTTTGAAAAACCTGCCAGCTCACTATAATAACTACTAATAGCCGATACCGACCTATTTAAATGGCATTCTATTTTCCCAAATTTCAACCCCAAATTATTCCCACCACATTACAAGGCCGCAAGTGTTATCTTTTTCAATGGATGCAGTGAATGAGAGAGTGATGTCGGCTGACTGACATGGTTCGCATAGGCACAAAAAGCACTGATGGAATCCATGTGGCACTTGTAGCCCCACTTCATGAAGAGAAATAGTTTTCTTTGATTAATGTGTAGCTAGCATGTGAAGCTCATCCTGCACATCAGTGTCAGATATCTGACCTTTTCATCACAGGACAATCCACACTCAGACCTCATGACTTGGAGCTGTAAGTGGATCGTTAACTGGAGAGCAATCCCAGTCTGCAGTCATGCCTGATGTCTCCAGCAAGGCTTCCCCATACAGATGGTGACAACAGTCACTAGGCCCACGGAATTACCAGAAATGTCACAGAATAAATGAGTAACGCTCACATCCTATTATGTAAGTCAGAGTCAATCTGATTGGAGACTCCAATCTGAATGAAAAACTCAAGGACCATTGCCGCTTTTTGAGTTCCACATAATGTTGCAATGAAAGGTTTTCAGCTTTCAGGAGTTAACAGTGCTGACAATGATGATGAAGATGAAAGGAAGGGACTTTTTGCATTGTGTCACGTGAAAGGCCAGCCAGGAACCAGAGAAAGGAGGAGACAACTGAGAGCCCACTGCCTTTAATGAATGAATGGTGGTATTCCAAATAAAGTTCCTCACAGCTCCCACTCTCAGTCCCACAGCCCAACAGAGTCCCTCTTTGTCTAAGACTTCTGTATATTTTGTATATAAGAAAGGAGTTGACGTTTTCTCTCCCATTGTGCAAATGTTTACAGACATACACGAAAATGAATTGAGAACTTTGTGATCACAGATTATTTATTCATCCAAAGACACCAAACAATTCATTCTCCCTTTCCACAATACTTCTAAGCATAACATACCCTAAATGCCAGCTCACTTATGAGTTCAAGTTGGGTGCACCTGGGCACAGTGGTTAGCGCTGCTGCCTCACAGCGCCTGGGATCCAGGTTCGATTCCTGGCTTGGGTCACTGTCTGTGTGGAGTCTGCACATTCTCCCCATGTCTCCATGGGTTTCCTCTGGGTGCTTCGGTTTCCTCCCACAGTCCGAAAGACGTACTGGTTAGGTGCATTGGCCGTGCTAAATTCTTCCTCGGTGTACCCAAACAGGCGCCGGAGTGTGGCGACTAGGGGATTTTCACAGTAACTTTATTGCAGTGTTAATGTAAGCCTATCTGTGACTGATAATTAAACTTCAAACTTCAAACTTTAGAACTTTAAGTTGCTGATCAACTAGTCTCTAAATGAGATATGGTTAAATGGATCATTGGGTTGATTCTCCAAGAACCTTATGGACTTGAGGTGACTGACATCTCAGGGGAGCAGTTATCCCAGAGGCATCAACCCTAATCTTGCAATCCTTATGGTGGTAAACAGTGGGAACTTTGCTGTTAATGAGGGTCACAGCAGCACTGAAATTACTTCAGAACTCATTTAGGCTCAAATCCAGAAGTTGTTTGCTGGAAAGCGCTCCAGTGCAGCTCACCCTAATGGGTCTGTAACACCAGGACTTTTCAGCACAAAACCTGAGGGTGTTTTCGCTGCAGTATTTATGTGGATTTATTTGTAAATGCTCAGCTATAAAGCCTGCTCAGGAGTACAGTCCTTTCAATCAACATAGAACATAGAACATAGAACACTACAGCGCAGAACAGGCCCTTCGGCCCACGATGTTGCACCGACCAGTTAAAAAAAAAAAAAAACTGTGACCCTCCAACCTAAACCAATTTCTTTTCGTCCATGAACCTATCTACGGATCTCTTAAACGCCCCCAAACTAGGCGCATTTACTACTGATGCTGGCAGGGCATTCCAATCCCTCACCACCCTCTGGGTAAAGAACCTACCCCTGACATCGGTTCTATAACTACCCCCCCTCAATTTAAAGCCATGCCCCCTCGTGCTGGATTTCTCCATCAGAGGAAAAAGGCTATCACTATCCACCCTATCTAAACCTCTAATCATCTTATATGTTTCAATAAGATCCCCTCTTAGCCGCCGCCTTTCCAGCGAAAACAATCCCAAATCCCTCAGCCTCTCCTCATAGGATCTCCCCTCCATACCAGGCAACATCCTGGTAAACCTCCTCTGCACCCTCTCCAAAGCCTCCACATCCTTCCTGTAATGTGGGGACCAGAACTGCACACAGTACTCCAAGTGCGGCCGCACCAGAGTTGTGTACAGTTGCAACATAACGCTACGACTCCTAAATTCAATCCCCCTACCAATAAACGCCAAGACACCATATGCCTTCTTAACAACCTTATCTACTTGATTCCCAACTTTCAGGGATCTATGCACACATACACCTAGATCCCTCTGCTCCTCCACACTATTCAAAGTCCTCCCGTTAGCCCTATACTCAACACATCTGTTATTCCTACCAAAGTGAATTACCTCACACTTCTCCGCATTAAACTCCATCCGCCACCTCTCGGCCCAACTTTGCAACCTGTCTAAGTCTTCCTGCAAACTACGACACCCTTCCTCACTGTCTACCACACCACCGACTTTGGTGTCATCAGCAAATTTGCTAATCCACCCAACTATACCCTCATCCAGATCATTAATAAATATTACAAACAGCAGTGGCCCCAAAACAGATCCCTGAGGTACACCACTTGTAACCGCACTCCATGATGAATATTTACTATCAACCACCACCCTCTGTTTCCTATCCGCTAGCCAATTCCTGATCCAATTTCCTAGATCACCCCCAATCCCATACATCTGCATTTTCTGCAGAAGCCTACCATGGTGAACCTTATCAAACGCCTTACTAAAATCCATATATACCACGTCCACTGCCTTGCCCCCATCCACCTCCTTGGTCACTTTCTCAAAAAACTCAATAAGGTTAGTAAGGCACGACCTACCTGCCACAAAACCATGCTGACTATCACCTATCAATTCATTACTCTCCAAATAACTATAAATCCTATCCCTTATAATTTTTTCCAACATCTTGCCGACAACAGAAGTGAGACTCACCGGTCTATAATTCCCGGGGAAGTCTCTGTTCCCCTTCTTAAACAATGGGACAACATTCGCTAACCTCCAATCTTCTGGTACTATACCAGAGGCCAACGATGACCTGAAGATCAGAGCCAGAGGCTCTGCAATCACTTCTCTTGCCTCCCAGAGAATCCTTGGATAAATCCCATCCGGACCAGGGGATTTATCTATTTTCAGACCCTCCAGAATATCCTGCACATCCTCCTTATCAACTGTAATACTGTCTATTCTACTCCCTTGCAACCCAGTGTCCTCCTCAGCTATATTCATGTCCCCTTGCGTGAACACCGAAGATAAATATTGGTTCAATGCTTCACCAATCTCCTCCGGTTCCACACATAACTTCCCTCTGCCATCTATAACTGGCCCTAAACTTGCCCTAACCAACCTTCTGTTCTTGACATACCTATAGAACGCCTTAGGATTCTCTTTAACCCTATCCGCCAAAGTCTTCTCATGTCCCCTTTTAGCCCTTCTAAGCTCGCTCTTCAACTCCCTCTTAGCCAATCTAAAGCTTTCTAGTGCACTACCCGAGTGCTCACGTCTCATCCGAACATAAGCCTCCTTTTTCTTTTTAACCAACAAAGAAACTTTTTTGGTGCACCACGGTTCCCTAGCCCTACCAATTCCTCCTTGCCTGACAGGGACATACCTATCACAGACTCGCAGTAGCTGCTCCTTGAAAAAACTCCACATGTCGGACGTTCCCAGTCCCTGTAATCTCCTAGTCCAACCTATGTTTCCTAATTCTCTCCTAATAGCCTCATAATTACCCTTCCCCCAGCTAAAACCACTGGCCCGAGGTTCATGCCTATCCCTTTCCATCACTAAGGTGAACGTAACCGAATTGTGGTCACTATCACCAAAATGCACACCAACTTCCAAGTCTAGCACCTGGTCTGGCTCATTTCCCAGCACCAGATCCAATATAGCCTCACCTCTAGTTGGCCTGTCTACATACTGAGTCAAAAAACCTTCCTGCACGCTTTGAACAAAAACTGACCCCTCTAACGAGCTAGAGCTATAACAATTCCAGTCAATATTAGTCAAGTTAAAATCCCCCATAACAATTGCCCTATTACTTTCACTCCTAAGCAGGATTGACTCCGCAATCCTTTCCTCAACCTCTCTAGAACTTTTAGGAGGTCTATAAAAGACTCCCAACAGGGTGACCTCTCCTCTCCTATTTCTAATCTCCGCCCATACTACCTCAACAGATAAGTCCTCATCAAACCTCCTCTCTGACACTGTGATACAATCTCTGACCAATAATGCTACCCCTCCCCCTCTTCTACCTCCTTCCCTACTTCGACTAAAACATTTGAACCCCGGGACCTGCAGCATCCATTCCTGCCCCTGCTCTATCCATGTCTCTGAAATAGCCACAACATCGAAGTCCCAGGTACTGATCCACGCTGCAAGTTCACCCACTTTATTGTGAATACTCCTGGCATTGAAGTATACACATTTCAAACCCTGCTCCACCCCACCTCTGCAATGCCGTGCATTGCAGTCCCCATCCATGCATCCCTCACTTTCAGCCCCACTACTCAGGATCCCTCCCCCCCCCCGAATCAGTTTAAACCTCCTTGCATGGCCTTAGCAAATTTACCCCCCAGGATATTGGGTATAAGGATATAAGGTCTACACCTTTCACATGGCTGTGAAAACGCTCCCATACCACTGACATCCTCCCCTGGCATGTCCCCCAGCGCCTCCTCCCCACAACACCCCCCAGCACACTGGATCCCCCCAACACACTGTGCCAGCACCCACCACTCCACACCTCCCCCTGACATCTCTGGCTCCTCATCTACCCCACATATATCGAAGAAGAGTTGGGTGAGATGGGGTGGGGGGTGGAGTTTGGCACAGGGGTGAGGGGGTGGAGTTGGAGCGGAGCTGGGGGGGAGTTGGGAATAGAGCAGGGGGTGGAGTTGGGGGCGAGGCTGGGGGGGAGTTGGGGTGGAGTTGGAAGGAGAGTTGGGGGAGCTGGGGTGAGGCAAGGCAAGTGGGGAGAGGAACAATTGTTTGAACAACATACAGTAGATTGCAAATGTTGAAAAAGCATTTAGCTGTTATTGAGCTGAAGATAGACCTCAAGGGGCAGGTGTTTTGTTCATGATGGGAGGGTGTGTGGCTTTACTGGGGTTGTGCCATGCCACTAGGCTTCTCCATTGCATTTGCCAATAGATCTCTGCAGCTGTTGGGAGAGCAGGTTCCTGCTAGACCTGGTCAGAAAGGTCGGGATTGGGCTGTTCCGCATGTATTCAGGGTTCAATGCATTAAAAATCCTCGTTACGACATTTAAATAAGGGGCAGGACCTTATTTAAGGTCGCCCCAAGGCCAGAAAATCCTGCCCGAGGCCAACGGACCTTTGCATGGTCCTGTCCGTTATGATTGGCATGGTGGGTGGAATGGGAAAATTCCCCCCAAGGAATCTACATTTGCAGTAATTTGTGATATTTGGTTGCCCTTCGTAATGCTATTGAAGAATTATCCACTACAAGGAGTTTTGACCTTTTCAGCTCCCGGCTATCTCCTGGGTGTTTTTCTTTTATTTTCTATATTCTACAATAGATATTGGATTTCTGCTAACAAGCTTTTGGGGATGCTGCACTGCTTTGTTCTGGCTTCAGGGATAGTTTGGTAGGTCTGTCATTTGGGCTTTAAGGCTTCAGATGTTTTTTGTCGGTGAATTTCTCAGGAATTAGGATGACAGCAGCCCCTGTGTCGATCTCTGTTCTGATTGAACATAGAACATAGAAAGCCACAGCACAAACAGGCCCTTCGGCCCACAAGTTGCGCTGATCATATCCCTACCTCTAGGCCTATCTATAGCCCTCAATCCCATTAAATCCCATGTACTCATCCAGAAGTCTCTTAAAAGACCCCAACGAGTTTGCCTCCACCACCACCGACGTCAGCCGATTCCACTCACCCACCACCCTCTGAGTGAAAAACTTACCCCTGACATCTCCTCTGTACCTACCCCCCAGCACCTTAAACCTGTGTCCTCTCGTAGCAACCATTTCAGCCCTTGGAAATAGCCTCTGAGAGTCTACCCTATCCAGACCTCTCAACATCTTGTAAACCTCTATCAGGTCACCTCTCATCCTTCGTCTCTCCAGGGAGAAGAGACCAAGCTCCCTCAACCTATCCTCATAAGGCATGCCCCCCAATCCAGGCAACATCCTTGTAAATCTCCTCTGCACCCTTTCAATGGCTTCAACATCTTTCCTGTAATGAGGTGACCAGAACTGCGCGCAGTACTCCAAGTGGGGCCTAACCAGGGTCCTATAAAGCTGCAGCATTATCTCCCGGCTCCTAAACTCAATCCCTCGATTAATGAAGGCCAGTACGCCGTACGCCTTCTTGACCGCATCCTCCACCTGCGAGGCCGATTTAAGAGTCCTATGGACCCGGACCCCAAGGTCCTTCTGATCCTCTACACTGCTAAGAATGGTACCCTTCATATTAAACTGCTGCTTCATCCCATTGGATCTGCCAAAATGGATCACTACACACTTATCCGGGTTGAAGTCCATCTGCCACTTCTCCGCCCAGTCTTGCATTCTATCTATGTCTCGCTGCAACTTCTGACATCCCTCCAAACTATTCCCATTCAATTCTGGAATTGAACTTCTGACATCCCTCCAAACTATTCCCATTCAATTCTGGAATTACCCAAAATTGATGCGATTTGCCTCAAATCAAGAATTCATTTTTAATTCCTGATCAGACTTATGTGTTAGGTCTTCATTTAATCATAGAAATCAGAGAAACCCTACAGTACAGAAAGAGGCCATTCGGCCCATCGTGTCTGCACCGACCACAATCCCACCCAGGCCCTACCCCCATATCCCTACATATTTGCCCACTAATCCCTCTAACCTACGCATCTCAGGACACTAAGGGGCATTTTTTTAGCATGGCCAATCAACCTAAACCGCACATCTTTGGACTGTGGGGGGAAACCGGAGCACCCAGAGGAAACCCACGCAGACACGAGGAGAATGTGCAAACTCCACACAGACAGTGGCCCAAGCCGGGAATCGAACCCAGGTCCCTGGAGCTGTGAAGCAGCAGTGCTAACTGCTGTGCTACCGTGCCGCCCCTGTTCTTTTCTTCTATATTATAAATTATTTTTGGTAAAACTTGTTTTTTTCTTCTTCTTTTAGTATATCCAGGTTGTTTTTAGAGACACACTTTTATGCAGAAGTTGCTTTCTTCCAGCAAGCCCTGGCTGTCACCAATTTTGCCACAGTTTTTGCATTGGCTGTTCTTGCTCCAGTGGTTAGCAATGACATGCTTGTTGTTGGGGTAGACTTCCTTTGGGTGGCGCCCATATTATAGATTTTCATGCCTGCTCCAAGCTGAGAAGCCTCTTTTACAACAAGCTCCATTGAAATGGCTATCTCCAAGACTGTTATTAACACTAAATTCTGTTTCATTAATAATCTTTGCTGTATAGCTTTATTTCTAAGAGCACAAATGAGTCTGTCTTGGATAGTATTATCCAAAGAGTCACCAAATTTACTTTACTCTGTGAGGCACTTCAGGGTTGCAACAAACTGCACGATAATTTCTCCATCTATCTAATTTCTTTTATGAAAATGAAAATGCTCTGCTATGATCAATGGTCTTGGAGCATAATGATCTTCTAAAATTTTGGTTTTACTGTGGTTTTTGGTTTTGAGTTTTACTACCAGGTTTCTTGGGTTGAACCAAGCTCCTTTGTAGATTAGATGTTTTGCTGCCAATAGTGCTTAGGAAAACAGAGACTACAATATCCTCAGGTATTTTATTGGCTTGGATATAATAGTAATATCTTTCTGTGTAAGACTTCCAATTCTCAGGTTCTTCCTCGTGCAGCCCAATGGCACCAAAATGTCCCACTCTTTTCGCTAGCGCTGTAAACTGCACAATAGCATCTTTGATGGAAAGTAGCCTAGATTCTATGGCACTGCCAGTCAACTGTAGCAGCTATTTTTCTCTAAAGACTTACTGCAGTGCGGAAATCTTTTCTCTCCCACTCCATCTCCATGCCTATTCTAATGGTATACGTGGCGAACTCTGCAGCCTGAACTCCTCGGAGTGCCAGTTTAATTAATTTCGGACCTTCCTTCCTGCCCACAATCTTACCAGCCCGATGTTTGGTGCTGTTGATTTTGTCGGATGTCGGGACTTCCTGTTGTCTCCCGATGTAAGTGTTCTTTTGATTTTTCTTGTCTTCATTTGTGGGTTTCCTCTGGGTGCTCCGGTTTCCTCCCACAGTCCGAACGAAGATGTGCGGGTTAGGTGCATTGGCCATGCTAAATTGCCCTTTAGTGTCAGAGGGACTAGCAGGGTTAATACGTCGGGTTATGGGGATAGGGGCTGGGTGGGATTGTGGTTGGTGCAGATTCGATGGGCCGAATGCCGTCCTTCTGTACCGTCAAGATTCTATGGGATTTTTTAGTTGAAGAATTAAAACCTGCTCCTTGCTGCCAGTTTTCTTTTGATCCTGTTATATTTGTAGCACTTGTTGCAGAATAAAATAATAGGATGTGATAGCACCTGGGTTTTGGGTGTAACAAAAGAACAGGTTTATCAGGTAGCTGTGGATTCCTCAGTGACTGCATCTAGACTGAATAAAGACTGTGAAGTAGCTGATGACATCATGAACTGACCACGTGACCAAATCCTTAAAGGGACAATGCAACACGCAATAACTCTAATATAACTCTAATACAACAGGTGATCAAGAAGGCAAATGGGATGTTGGCCTATATCGCGAGGGGGATAGAATATAAAAGCAGGGATGTCTTGATGCACCTGTACAGGGCATTGGTGAGGCCGCAGCTGGAATACTGTGTGCAGTATTGGTCCCCTTATACGAGGAGGGATATATTGGCATTGGAGGGAGTGCAGAGAAGGTTCACCAGGTTGATACCGGAGATGAGGGGTTTGGATTATGAGGAGAGGCTGAGGAGATTGGGTTTGTACTCGTTGGAGTTTAGAAGGATGAGGGGGGATCTTATGGAGACTTATAAGATAATGCGGGGGCTGGATAGGGTGGAGGCGGAGAGATTCTTTCCACTTAGTAAGGAAGTTAAAACTAGAGGACACAGCCTCAAAATAAAGGGGGGTCGGTTTAAGACAGAGTTGAGGAGGAACTTCTTCTCCCAGAGGGTGGTGAATCTCTGGAATTCTCTGCCCACTGAGGTGGTAGAGGCTACCTTGCTGAATATGTTTAAAGCGCGGATGGATGGATTCCTGATCGGTAAGGGAATTAAGGGTTATGCGGATCAGGTGGGTAAGTGGTACTGATCCATGTCAGATCAGCCATGATCTTATTGAATGGCGGGGCAGGCTCGAGGGGCTAGATGGCCTACTCCTGCTCCTATTTCTTATGTTCTTATATAACATTTATAGATTTGTAGAGCTAATAGGTAAGTAAGATCTGCTGAGCAGATGTGTTTATCTGCTGTCTTCTGAGAGGATCAACTGCAGGGCAGATTGAGAAAGTGATTACAAAGGCATAAGGGATCCTTGAATTTATAAACTGAAGCATGGAGTACAAAAGCAAGGAACTTATGATGAATATTAATAAAACTCTGGTTTGGCCTCAACTGAAATGTGGGGAGGGATGGAGAATCCTGCAGAGTCCCAAAACCGTTCTTATGCTGGCCAGAACTTCCTATCGATTATCCCTGTCCTCCTCCCAAACTTTAAAAGTTAGGTTCCTGGGGGTTGCTGGTGGGGGGGATGTTCTGCGTGGTGGGGTTTTGTAGTGGTGGTGGGGGGCAGAGTTTTGTGGTGAGGGTAGGGGGGTTGTGTGGCAGTGTGGGGGGCTGTTTTTATTTTTAATTATTTGACATCGTGGAGCCCAATATTTTAAAAACCTAAGTTGCTGGCTGAGTGGATTCAGTCAGAGCGAACACTGAAGGAGAATCATATGAACTTGAAATGTCAACTCTGTTTTCTCTCCACAGATGCTGCCCGACCTGCTGAGAGTTTCCAGCACTTTCTATTTCTGTTTCAGATTCCAGCTTCCACAGTAATTTCCTTTTATTTTAACTTTCTTTGTAGCTTCACTTCAGTGTTGTTGAACTTCATGCTGTTGTAGTTGCTTCTGTCCATCTGCTTCCTGCCCTTCCTCTTCCTTCCTCTCCCCTTCCACTTTCCTCGGCACAATGCTTCTAGAGCACTATGCATCTTTTGCAGCTGTCACTTGAAGATTAGTGATATTAGTATGGGCACTCAAACGTTTTGTAGCACCGGGGGAGCTGCCTGTTTGAATCTGTTGAAGGCCGCTGTGTGATGCTCTTACCGGCACCTTTAGACATCCGGGTGGAGATGTTGACGAAGAGGTCCAGTGATCTCACTATGACATAGGATAATTTGTCATACCAAGAAAGCACTGTAAGGCTTGCTGTCCTTGGGAATGGCCATTTGTTGTATTTTTAAAAATTCGCTCATGGGATGTGGGCATCGATGCTGGCTAGACCAACATTTATTGCCCATCCCTAATTGGCCATTTCAGAGGGCATTTAAGGTCATTTAAGGAATTTGCTGTGGGGCTGGAGTCACTTGTAGGCCAGACCAGGTAACGATGGCACATTTCCTTCCCAAACGGAAATTAATGAACAAGCTGGGTTTTTACGACAATCAACAATGGTTTCATGATCATCATTAGATTTTTAAATACAGATTTAAATACAGTAGTGGGAACTTGTGTATGGAGTCAGTAGAGATAGGCGAGGTGATGAATGAATACTTTTCTTCAGTGTTCACCAAGGAGAGGGGCCATGTTTTTCAGGAAGAGAAGGTGTTACAGGCTAATAGGCTGGAGGAAATAGATGTTCGGAGGGAGGATGTACTGGCAGTTTTGAATAAACTGAAGGTCGATAAGTCCCCTGGGCCTGATGAAATATATCCTAGGATTCTTTGGGAGGCAAGGGATGAGATTGCAGAGCCTTTGGCTTTGATCTTTGTGTCCTCACTGTCCACGGGGATGGTGCCAGAGGACTGGAGAGTGGCGAATGTTGTTCCTCTGTTTAAGAAAGGGAATAGAAATGACCCTGGTAATTATAAACCAGTTAGTCTTACTTCGGTGGTTGGTAAATTGATGGAAAAGGTCCTTAGGGATGGGATTTACGACCATTTAGAAAGATGCGGATTAATCCGGGATAGTCAGCACGGATTCGTGAAGGGCAAGTCGTGCCTCACAAATTTGATAGAATTTTTTGAGGAGGTAACTAAGTGTGTTGATGAAGGTAGGGCAGTTGATGTCATATACATGGATTTTAGTAAGGCGTTTGTTAAGGTCCCCCATGGTCGGCTTATGATGAAAGTAAGGAGGTGTGGGATAGAGGGAAAGTTGGCTGATTGGATAGGTAACTGGCTATCTGATCGAAGACAGAGGGTGGTGGTGGATGGAAAATTTTCGGACTGGAGGCAGGTTGCTAGCGGAGTGCCACAGGGATCAGTGCTTGGTCCTCTGCTCTTTGTGATTTTTATTAATGACTTAGAGGAGGGGGCTGAAGGGTGGATCAGTAAATTTGCTGATGACACCAAGAATGGTGGCGTAGTGGATGAGGTGGAGGGCTGTTGTAGGCTGCAAAGAGACATAGATAGGATGCAAAGCTGGGCTGAAAAATGGCAAATGGAGTTTAACCCTGATAAATGTGAGGTGATTCATTTTGGTAGGACAAATTTAAATGTGGATTACAGGGTCAAAGGTAGGGTTCTGAAGACTGTGAAGGAACAGAGAGATCTTGGGGTCCATATCCACAGATCTCTAAAGGTTGCCACTCAAGTGGATAGAGCTGTGAAGAAGGCCTATAGTGTGTTAGCTTTTATTAACAGGGGGTTGGTGTTTAAGAGCCGTGGGGTTATGCTGCAACTGTACAGGACCTTGGTGAGACCACATTTGGAATATTGTGTGCAGTTCTGGTCACCTCACTATAAGAAGGATGTGGAAGCGCTGGAAAGAGTGCAGAGGAGATTTACCAGGATGCTGCCTGGTTTGGAGGGTAGGTCTTATGAGGAAATGTTGAGGGAGCTAGGGCTGTTCTCTCTGGAGCAGAGGAGGCTGAGGGGAGACTTAATAGAGGTTTATAAAATGATGAAGGGGACAGATAGAGTGAACGTTCAAAGACTATTTCCTCGGGTGGATGGAGCTATTACAAGGGGGCATAACTATAGGGTTCATGGTGGGAGATATAGGAAGGATATCAGAGGTCGGTTCTTTACACAGAGAGTGGTTGGGGTGTGGAATGGACTGCCTGCAGTGATAGTGGAGTCAGACACTTTAGGAACATTTAAGCGGTTATTGGATAGGCACATGGAGCACACCAGGATGATATGGAGTGGGATAGCTTGATCTTGGTTTCAGATAAAGCTCGGCACAACATCGTGGGCCGAAGGGCCTGTTTTGTGCTGTACTGTTCTATGTTCTATGTTCTAGATTTTGTTTTATTGACTTCAAATTTCACGTTCTACCATGGTGGGATTTGAACACCGATCCCAGGAGCATTACCCTGGGTCTCTGGATTAGAAGTCTAGTGAAAAGCCACTACGGCACTATGTCCCCTGGATTGGGTTTACACCATTGTCTGTGAGTAAATGGCCCACGTGCTCTGCCCTGCTCCTGAATATAACCTGGGCGGCACAGTGGCAGAGTGGTTAGCACTGCTGCCTCACAGCGCCAGGGACCCGGGTTCAATTCCTGGCTTGGGTCATTGTCTGAGTGGAGTTCACACATTCTCCTTCTGTCTGCATGGGTTTCCTTTGGGTGCTCTGGTTTCCTCCCACCGTCCAAAGGTGTGCAGGTTAGATGCATTGGCCATGCTAAATTCTCCCTCAGTGTACCCGAACAGGCGCCGGAGTGTAGCGACTAGGGGATTTTCACAGTAACTTCATTGCAGCGTTGATGTAAGCCTACTTGTGACTAATAAATAAACTTCAACTTTATAACTCCTACCATGTGACCTCTTACGTAGCTGCGTCATCATGTTCTCACGTAACCACTCTGTCTACCGTGACACTTAGTATTTCATCTACCAATAGCACTGGGATCCTCAATGACTCACTGAATGCATGAAGTTCCGCAGTTTCCATTTGCTAGGAATGAATGATGCCACCTACAAATTGAAAGTGAAGAAAGGTGAAATAGCAGTGGGCAGGAATTGTGTTGCAACGGGCATGGAAACTCATTTTCCCAATTTTAACACCTCCCAGGCATCATAACCCCACCCCACCCCTTCCGATGTTGCAGGAGAGGGTTCAAATTCACTCCTTATTACAGATGAACAAAAATTCATTCCTTATTGTGTATGAACATAAATAAAAACCTTCTTTGAGTCCTATAGCAAATCCCAACCTGCAGTGAGTTTAACTGACAACTCTGTCAATGTGAAAATACTACACCACAACAGAAGAGGCCCCCAGCAATAAAGGGCTGTTTTTTCCATTAAAACATTTGGTTGCTCTGACAACAGCATTGTTGTATTTTATGTGCACAGTGCCTATAGAATCATAGAAACCCTACAGTGCAGAAACAGGCCATTCAGCCCATCAAGTCTGCACCAACCACAATCCCACCCAGGCCCTACTCCCATATCCCTACACATTTACCCGCTAATCCCTCTAACCTATGCATCTCAGGACACTGAGGGGCAATTTTAGCATAGCCAATCAACCTAACCCGCACATCTTTGGACTGTGGGAGGAAACCGGAGCACCCGGAGGAAACCCACGCAGACACGAGGAGAATGTGCAAACTCCACACAGACAGTGACCGAAGCCGGGATTCGAACCCAGGTCCCTGGAGTTGTGAAGCAGCAGTGCTAACCACTGTGCTACCGTGCCGCCCCCTATGTAGAAAGCTTTATGGCAAGTTTAACACTGAAACATTAGGCAGTCATCAGCTTGCTGCAGTTGCTAGGACAATCAATTCTGAAAGTTGGGGTTCAAGCCCCAAGCCAGCCTTTAAGGTGATGAGGCTGGTGCTACAGGATAGCTAAGGCCCAGACAGTGCTGCATTGTCAAAGAACCTGCTTTCACAACAGGCATTGAGTGGAGGAGATACAGCCTATCTCTTCAAGCTGGTCCAAAATGAGATTATTGAGTAGCAAACTATCCTGGAGTCCTGGCCAATATTGCTCCCTCAACTTTTGCCACCAGAGAACAGAGTCACTGCATGATTATTCACTTTGTGAACTGTTGCCTGGATCAAAGCACTCACTGCTTTCACCTATTGACACAATGATAAAATACTGCAGATACTGTGAATCTGAAAACAGGTAAAGCTAGAAATATTCAGCAGCAAAAACAGAAAATGCTGGTAAATCTCAGTAGGTCAGGCAAGAAGAAATATAAGTCATCCAATCAATGTCTAAAAAGCGTTTCTTGGGACTGAGAGCTGGATTCTCCGACCTCGCCCGCAGCTGGGATTTTTCAGTCCCGCTGCAGTGAATGGAGATTTAGCTGAGCGCCAAACTGTCCGTCCTTACTGGCAGCAGAGGTGTGGCATGCATGGCCAGAGAATTCCGACCTGAGTATTTCCAGCTCTTCCCATTCTTGTTTCCGTATGATGATCCTGACTACTGGGGCAAGTGACTTTAAAGGATAGCACAGTGGTTAGCACTGCTGGCTCGCGGCGCCAGGGACCTGGGTTCGATTCCACCCTTGGGTGACTGTCTGAGTGGAGTTTGCATGTTTTCCCTGTGTCTGCTTGGGTTTCCTCCGAGTGCTGCAGTTTCCTCCCACAGTCCAAAGAATTGGGTGCATTGTCCATTCTAAATTGCCCCTTAATGTCCCAAGATGTGTAAGTTAGATGGATTAGCCATGGTAAATATGTGGAGTTACGGGGATAGGGCAGAGAAGAGGGCCTGGGTAAGATACACTGTCAGAGAGTCTGTGCAGACCTGATGGGCCGAATGGCCTCCTTCAACACTGTAGAGATGCTATGAAACCTCTGGATCCCAAAGCTTTACATCACCTGGCAGTTTTTCTCACCTCATGTCTGATTGATAGAAATTGATTGGCTCACATTGTCAAAAACTCCGTTATCATTTTATCATGTGACCACCAGATATTGGAGCAGTCACACTAAGTGATGATGAAAAGAGTGCAGTGTGAATAAAGGCTTAATTTGTACCAGTACCTGTAGTGTGTAAACTGGAGACAAATCACAGAGCTACAGAATTACTACAATGCAGTAGGAAGCCATTCGGCCTATCATGTCTGCATCGGCTCCCCAAAAAATCATCATGGCTTAGTGCCAGTCCCCTGCCTTTTGTCCATACCCTTGCACATTGTTCCTATCTAAATAATCACCTAACGCTCTCTTGAATGCCTCAATTGAACCTGCCTCCACCACATTTCCAGGCAGTGCATTCCAGACCCCCAACGATTTGTGCGAAAAAGTGGAAGAATGTGAAATGTGTTCACATCCTTTCTAGAGTGTAGCACCCAGAATTGTACACAATATTCCAGCTGAAGTCTTTGTGTCTGTATAAGTTCAGCATAACTTCCTTGCTTTTGTATTTTATGCCCCTATTAATAAAGCCCAGGATACTGCATGCTTTATTAACTGCTCTCTCCACCTGTCCTGCCACCTTCATTGATCTTCGCACACATACACCCAGGCCCCTCTGCTCCTGCACTCCTTTAAGAACTTTATCCTTTATTTTGTATTGTCTCTCCATGTTCTTCCCATCAAAGAAGGTGTGCATCACCTCACACTTCTCCACATTGAACTTCAATACTACTTGTCTGACAATTAATAGGCCCCAGATACAAGACCATTTAAACAGCTGGTTGCACTAATCAAAGAATACTATCACCCAAAGAGAAATCTGGCAAGATATCACTGAACATCACCACCACACTTCAAAGGGCGAGTCAAAGTCTCTCTCGCTCAAATTCGCAAGTAGTTCTGCCCCCAGTCTCTGGCTTGATTTGAATTGGCGAGGAAATTCAAGAGTCCAAAATCATCACAGCTTGGGTGAAAATGGCAACAGCAGACTTTGGGGTAAAAGTAAAGGGGGGGGGGGGGTTAAATCACAGCACTGTTTCATTATTTAGAGTACACAGTCTGATACAAAGATCCTGCAGCATGTTGCAGCCTTTTATCTTTTTCATCTTTTGAACACCACAGTATGCAGTGAAATAAATTAAATTCAAAAATAAGAAACCAAGGAAGACAATAGCAGCATTCATAGCACGGCTGAGGCAGTTAGCTGAGCAATGTGAATTTAGATGAGACGCGATGATATGCTAAGACAAGTGATAGGTTAGTTTCTGGCATGAATAAACTCACCATATAAAATGACTATTAGCAGAGACAGAAATTACCTTGACTAGAGTGTTAGAAATTGCCCAGGCTACAGAAAGCACTGAAAAATGTGCATTAGAGTTGCAAAGTGTGCAACTAGGTGAAGCCAACCAGATCTCAGGAAGTCATGGTGCCAAGGATGAGGGTGTTGAAAGTTGAGAGCCAAAGAGTAGTGAGCAAGACCGGGCACGAGATACAGAAAATCAGGTCTGCAGACCAAGAACTTAGCAGAATGCTACCATTGAGGGGGAGAGCATTCCCAGGAGAGATATAAATTTAAAGATGTAACATATTTTGCCTGAAACAGAAGGGGGCATATTAGGATTCAATGCAGAGCCAAACAAAACTTGCCACGGGCCAGTAAAAAAATAGTTATGAGTCGAATGCATAGTTTAGAAAATGACTCCTAAGAAGAACCTAAAGTTTACTGATTAAATAACATTAAAGTGAGCAAGTCAGCCTCATTTGTACTTGTATTAATCGTGAACGGTCAGCCACTAAGAATGGAGGTGGATACTGCAACCTCTGCCACCATCATAGGAGAGCAGGGTGAAGTCCAGGCCTGGAATTGAAAATCACAATGGCCCGGGTGGCCATGTACATGGGAGACGCTTTGAAGATACTCGGTACCACAACAGCACCAGTAACCTACCAACATCAGTCACCTGAGTTACTGATCATCATGATCAAGGGCCTAGTCTCCTAGGCTGAGATTGGCTCCATCAAATTCAATTAAATTGGTTAGAGATCTTCAGTATTAACGAAGGCAATTTTCATGAAATATTAAGGAAATACCAAGTATTTCAGATTGAACTGGGCAGGATGCAGGGTATCAAGGCCAAAATCAGGGGCAGCACAATGGTTAGCACTGCTGCCTCACAACGCCAGGAACCCAGATTCGATTCCCGGCTAGGGTCACTGTCTATGTGGAATCTGCACGTTCTCCCCATGTCTGTGAGAGTTTCCTCCGGGTGCTCCGGTTTCCTCCCACAGTCCAAAACACATGGTGGTTAGGTGCATTGGCCATGCTAAATTCTCCCTCAGTGTACCCAAACAAGATGTAGTGACTCGGGAATTTTCACAGTAACTTCATTGTGGTGTTAATGTAAGCCTACTTGTGACATTAATGAATAATAATAATAATACATTGATCCTGAGGCAACATTCAAGTTCTACAGAGCTTGTCTAGTGCCCTATGCTTTTCACAAAAAGTAGAAGCTGAGCTCAAGCACTTGGAGGATTTAGGAATAATGAAGTCTGTGCAGTTTTCTGAATGAACTGCTCCCATCGTCCCTGTTGTTAAACTTGATCAGAATATCAGGATATGCTGAGATTAAAAGCTAACCATCAGCCAAGCATCAGAACAAGGTTGGTATCCTATATTGAAAATCGAAGATCTATATGCCAAGTTAGTTGGAGGGTTGACTTCTAGGATACTTCGACATGAGCCATGCTTATCAGCAGATTGAGTTAGGTGAGGTATCTAGGGAATTTGTAACAATCAATGCCCACAAGGGTTTATGTGACTATACCCGGCTGCTGTCCAGAGTATCTTCAGCACGTGCCATATTACAATCTACCATGGAAAGCTTGTTACATGACCTACCCATGGTAGTTGTCGATTTAGTTGTCAATATATTAATTAGCTTCTGAAGAAGAACACTTAGCAAATTTAGAAGAATTGTTGAACAGATTTAAAAAGTGGGGGTAAGGCTCAAGGAAGAAAATGTACATTCCTTGCACATGCAGTAACATCTTTCGGGTCAACGCTCAAGGACCGCTTCCTATGGAGAAGAAAGAAGAAGGTTAAGACAATCCAGAGAGCACCAGCCCCAGAAACATATCAGAACTGAAATCATTATTGGGGATGGTTAATTATAATGGGTGATTTATCCCCAACCTATCCACGTTGATGGCCCCTTGCATGCGTTTCTCGGGAAGTAACATAGGTGGCATTGAAATGAATATCAAAAGGAAGCATTTAAGCATGTTAAAATTACATTGCAGTCTTCAAGCCTCTTGATCCATTTTGATCCTGCAAAAGAAATAGTGCTGATCTGTGATGCCTCGCCCTACAGAATAGGAATATTGTTCCACTCCTATTGGAGTGTAATGTAGAGAGACTTATTGCTTTTGCTTCAAGAGCACTAATGGACACACAAGGCCTATTCCCAGATCGAAAGGAAGGTTTGGCTATTATCTATGGGGTGAAAAAGTTTCATCAGTACATTTACGGACAGCACTTTATGATAATTACCAACCATAAAACACCTTGAGGACAAAGCCATTCCCCCCATTGTTTCAGCAAGGGTCCAACTTTGGGCCCTGCTGTAGGCAGTATACGACTTTACGTTCCAACATATGCCAGGCATCCACATTGTCAATGCCAATGCTTTAAACTGCCTTTCTTTGCCACAGAATATTCTGCCACTTTTTGTGCTCACTTTTATCTTTCTGGACATGTTACCTGTATCAGCATGACAAACCAAGTCGTGGGCCCAAACAGACCCATTTCACCTGGAGTCAAATGGATGGTCCTTCATGTTTGGCATCATGCTGAGTCTGAACAACTTCAACTTTTCCAAATCAGAAAGGATGAGCTGGGTTACGAAGACTGTTGTGGGGAGCCAAGGTGATTGGCCATTCCTGCTCCTGCTTGAAAAACTCCATCACAAGAACTGCACAGTGCACATCCCGGTATTATGAAAGTGAAAATGTTAGCCCGGAGTTGGGCGTGTTGGCTTTTGCTTGATAAACACATCGAAGGTCTCATTAGACACAGCGACAAGTGTCAAGTACAGCAAAGTTTCCCACCCTCAGCTCTTCTGCGCCAGTGGGAATGGGCAGGTAGGCCGTGAGTACACCTCCATATTGAATTTGTGGGCCGCTTCATGGGCAGCATGTTTCTCCTCATTATTGATGCTCATTTGAAATGGATGTGTGGCTGAATGGAGTTTTAACTTTTAATATGCTGAAAGATCTTCAATCAAGCAATCCTGATTTTTTGGTTAAAGTTGTTTTTTTCACTATGCTGGATTTTCCTTGTGGCCAGTGGCCTGGAATTTGTCAAAGGACAGAAGGTGTCAGATTCAACAGCTTGTCCTTGGCAGGGTGAGTTGTGAACAGACAAGGTCTTGGAGCCAGTGTTCCTTAGCTGGGCATTGGAATGTAAACAATATGCACTTCGATGATGAGGCCTGAAGTGACCAATGATATTATGGTTGGATTTGATTGGCCTAATTGAATGATGCAATTGGGGTCCTGATCAATTCATTGGCTGATTATCAAGGAACTTTTGGAGTTTTAACTCTGCAAACACAAAGAGCTTGTTCAGAAAGGCAGTGTGAAGAACCTGGGGACCAAGCTCACAAGAAGAGACAACATCCAGAAAGAGAAGAGAACAAAGAACTGATTCCATGTGACAACAAAATCCTGGCCAGGTTTTAATTGCAAGTGGAAATCAATCTCAAGTTAAGTAAAGTAACAGATAGTGAGTATTTGGTTTATGCATTGCAAGTATTTACTGCTGTTTAAGTAGCTATATAATAAAGGAAATTGTGTTTTAAGTATTTAAAGTCGACTTTGTGTCTTTATTCACTGCGGAGGTTAAAACACACAGGTTTGGGCAACAGATGTATAGTCATGTGGTGTAAACCACTACATTCTTAGCCACAATTGACCACATAAGGGTTGCCTAAGATGCTGGTCTTTGACAATGGGATTGCATTTACGTGCAAAGAATTTCAACGCTTACTGCAATCTGCATATTAGAACATCCCCATACCTCCTGGCCTCAAACAGTTTACCTGAAAAAGCCATCCAAATGTTTAAAACTGCCAAGAGAAAACAGTCCTCTGCAGCTTTACAACTTCAACTGGCCCATTTTCTACTAACGTATAGAACAGCTCCTCATGCAACTATAGTTGTTAAGCCTGCTGAATTGTTCATGGAAAGACGATTTCAGACAGGACTATCTAATATTTCCAAATTTAGTGGGGAGGGTAGAGGCAAAACAAGAAGTGCAGAAGTTATCATGACTCCACCAAGGTTGAGAGGGCTTTTTCAGTTCACAGTAGGAAGTTTCACAACACCAGGTTAAAGTCCAACATGTTTATTTGGAATCATGAGCTTTCGGAGCACTACTCCTTCATCAGGTAATAAAGGATTACAGTGCTCTCAAAGTATTAGGACGTCTCCAGGTAGAATTACTTCATGAGAGATTGTATTGAATTTCCCCCTTTTGCTGTATAATATTGTAAATAGTGTTGTTGTTATTGTAAAATATTAATTAAGGACTTAAAGAGGGAGGATGTGGTAGCGTGCTCCTTTAAGGGCTAAGTCATTGGGGAGACACATGACCCATTGGGCCAATCGCAGAGAGGCGCACGAATCAAGAGTGGAAGCATTGGCTTTCTGACAGTTAGAATCCTGGAGTTGTGGAGTTCGGAAACATTCTTATCTCTGGCTTTTGATAATTATTTTCTCCCAAATAAACTCCTGTTCATTTATCTGCCTTGTTCATCATCAGTTTCTCACAGCTATTCCATATCCATTGACCATTACTCTGTTTGTATTACTCAGCCAATTTTGTAGCCATGTTGCTACTGTCCCTTTTATTCCATGAGCTATTACTTTGCTCAAAATGAGAACAAGAGGGAAGGAACGGGTAACACACTCATCTTCAGTAAACTCCTTGGAGAGCTTGTTAAGTGACGAGGGAGGTCAGAACTGCAAATTTCTAAGAGAATTTGGCAAACCCACACATTACTGCACAGCGATCAAGTTCACAGCATTTTTTTTAACCAGATTGAAAATTATGGGGAAACAGGAATCTGGGTCATGCATGAACTCTGTTCTAGTTGTTTGGACACAATCTTATGCTTTTATGCTGCTGGAGCTACCTGTTCTCTTCAGCAAGGCAGCAGCAGTCCCACTTATGGCTGGCATCTGTGAAATCTTGAAGAGAGCCAGATTATTGATGTCAGGAACAAAGTTTCACACCGCTGCTGCTTGTAGGTAGGAAGACTAGTCATGAAGGGTCACACAGCACCCCGCCAAATAGCTATTCATCGTCGAGGACGGCAGCGAATCACATGGTGGGGATAGGCAGGAAGCTGATGTCCCTCCTGTTGCCTCATTGTGTTGACAGTCCAAGCAACTTATTGAAAGGGGACCTTGACAGGCATTCATTTTCTGCAAACCAAGAGCAGCATTCTTGCTATCTGAAGGGCCTCTGGAAACTGCAATTGCTGCCATCCCTCCCTACCTGCCACCTAGATCCCGGAATCTGCTGACACCCCCTCCCCACCGAGATCTGCTGCCACCCCATAGCAAAGTGAGAATATCGGTGTGTTAGCTTTTATTGGTAGAGGGATTGAGTTTCGGAGCCAGGAGGTCATGTTGCAACTGTACAAAACTCTCGTGCGGCCGCACTTGGGGTATTGCGTACAGTTCTGGTCGCCATATTATAGGAAGGATGTGGAAGTGTTGGAAAGGGTACAGAGGAGATTTACCAAGATCCTGCCTAGTATGGTGGGAAAATAGTATGAGGAAAGGCTGAGGGGCTTGAGGTTTTATTCGTTAGAGAGAAGAAGGTTAAGAGGTGACTTAATAGAGGCATACAAGATGATCAGAGGATTAGATAGGGTGGATAGTGAGAGCCTTTTTCCTCAGATGGTGATGGCTAACACTCGGGGACATAGCTTTAAATTGAGGGGTGATAGATATAGGACAGATGTTAGAGGTAGGTTCTTTACTCAGAGAGTAGCAAGAGCGTGGAATGCCCTGCCTGCAGCAGTAGTGGACTCGTCAACATTAAGAGCATTCAAATGGTTATTGGATAAACATATGGATGATATTGGAATAGTGTAGGTTAGATGGGCTTTAGATTGGTTTCACTGGTCGGCGCAACATCGAGGGCCGAAGGGCTTGTACTGCGCTGTAATGTTCTATGTTCTATGTTCTATCTGAGCACAGACAATGAGTGGCCTCACGGTTTAGCAATACCTCACTGCAGGTTCTCCTCCAGGTCATCCAGGAAGGCAGGTGGTCCTGTTTCCCACCAATAACAGGAATAAGCCCTCCCACCTGACCAAGGTGACCTGAACATAGGCCCACAATCATGTTTGACTTCTATCTTTTGACACTGACCTTCCCTGTATAGTGTAGCTCCCACCATCTGTCCCCCGCCTCCCCCCTCGAGATTTACTAGGGTGGCCACCTCTCTCTCTCCCTCCCTCAGCCACCTATGCCCCATTCCCATTTTATTGCTGCCACCCAATCTCAGTCATCGATGCCTCCTCTCCAGGAGTTGACGAAAACTCCCATGGAGGAACAAGCAGCTCCTACTCACTGCAGATCCATCAGGAAGATTAGCCCATCTGCTGCACGCCATATTTGAGCAATCTGAGGACGTCTTTCTCATTTTCTGATTATTTAATTGGAAAGGTGCACTTAATTCTGGTGAGGTTTCTTTTTAATGGGCATACATGACATGCGCATTCAAATAATTCCCTGCTGCTTGCAGTCAGGTCACTCAGTCCACAACTACTTAATTCCACAGTTTTATCCTGCCAGCGAGCAGCCGCCTCTTCACCTCCCGCCTCACGGCACATTCCCAGGAACTTGAGCAGACCCTGCCCAAAACTTCAAATCTTTCATCGGAACTGAGAAAAGTTAGAAATCAAGAGGGTGGGCGAAGAACAAAGGGAGCTCTGTAACAGGGTGGAAGACAAGACAGTCTGAATGTCAGAGAAGTTAGCCCTCAGGACCAAAGGGAATGGAGATGAGGCAAGAAATGAAACAAAGAAAGAAAAGATTTGCTTCCAGCAGATGTGCTGTTTGCTGAAAGCAAAAATTAGGAAAAACAAAATGCAAGGAAAATGATTCAGAATGGGAGGACAGAGTCTGAAATTGTTGAACTCAATGTTGTAAAATGCCGAAATGAAAGAAGAGGTGCAGCTCTTCTAGCATGTGTTGAGTTTTACTGGAACAGTGCAACAGGCCAAGGACTGAGTTGCCAGAATGAATGCAAGGTGGAGAATTAAAATAACGGACCACCCAAGGCTGGAGGCCATGCTTGTAGTGTGAACAATGATGCTCTGTAAATAGGTTGCTCAATCTGCGTTTAGTTTCTTCAATATAGAGGAGATCGTATTGTGAGCAGCAAATACAGTAGAAAAAACCGAAGGAAATACCACATAAATTGCTGCTTCACCTGGAAGGAGTGTTTGAGATGTTGGATATTGAGAAGGGTGGTGGTTAAAAGGGCAGTTGCTATATCTCCTATGTGCTTCTTCCCTGCTGCCATCAGACTTTTGAATGGTTCTATCATATATTAAGCTGATAAGATAAGGCAAAGAAGAATCCAAAGAGCTTCTACAAATACATAAAGGGCAAAAGAGTAACAAGGGAGAGAGTAGGGCCTCTTAAGGATCAACAAGGTCATCTATGTGTGGATCCACAAAAGATGGGTGAGATCCTAAATGAATATTTCTCATCAGTATTTACTGTTGAGAAAGGCATGGATGTTAGGGAACTTGGGGGAAATAAATAGGGATGTCTTGAGGAGTGTACATATTACAGAGAGAGAGATGCTGGAAATCTTAAAGCGCATCAAGGTCGATAAATCCCCGGGACCTGATGAAGTGTATCCCAGGACATTGTGGGAGGCTAGGGAGGAAATTGCAGGTCCCTTAGCAGAATATTTGGATCATCGATAGTCATGGGTGAGGTGCCTGAAGATTGGAGGGTGGCAAATGTTGTGCCTTTGTTTTAAAAGGGCTGCAGAGAAAAGCCTGGGAACTACAGGTCAGTGAGCCTCACATCTGTGGTGGGTAAGTTGTTGGAAGGTATTTTGAGAGATAGGATCTATAGGCATTTAGAGACACAAAGACTGATTAGGGACAGTCAGCATGGCTTTATGAATGGAAAATCATGTCTCACAAATTTGATTGAGCTTTTTGAAGGGGTAACCAAGAAGGTAGATGAGGGCAGTGCAATTGATGTTGTCTACATGGACTTTATCAAGGCCTTTGACAAGGTACCGCATGGTAGGTTGTTGCATAAGATTAAATCTCACGGGATCCACGGTGAGGTATCTAAATGGATCCAAAATTGGCTGTTGACAGAAGCCAGAGGGTGGTTATAGAGGGTTGTTTTTCAAACTGGACGCCTGTGACCAGCGATGTGCTTCAGGGATTAGTGCTGGGTCCACTGTTATTTGTCATCTATATTAATGATTTGGATGAGAATATAGCAGGCATGGTTGGTAAGTTTGCAGATGACACCAAGATTGTGGCATAGTGGACAGTGAAGAAAGTTATCTCTGACTGCAGCAGGATTTTGATCAATTGGGCCAATGGGCTGATGAATGGCAGATGGAGTTGAATTTAGATAAATGTGAGGTGATGCATTTTGGTACATTGAACCAGGGCAGGACTTACTCCGTTAATGGTAGGGCGTTGGGGAGAGTTACAGAACAGAGAGATCTAGGGATACATGTTCATAGCTCCTTGAAAGTGGAGTCACAGGTGGACAGAGTGGTGAAGAAGGCATTCAGCATGCTTGGTTTCATTGGCCTGAACATTGAAAACAGAAGTTGGGACGTCTTGTTGAAGTTGTACAAGACATTGGTAAGGCCACACTTGGAATACTGTGTGCAATTCTGGTCACCCTATTATAGAAAGGATATTATTAAATTAGAAAGAGTGCAGAAAATATTTACTAGTATGCTACTGGGTCTTGATGTTTTGAATTATAAGGAGAGGCTGGATAGACTGGGACTTTATTCTCTGGAGTGTAGGAGTGATCTTATTGAGATCTGGTCACCCTATTATAGAAAGGATATTATTAAACTAGAAAGAGTGCAGAAAAGATTTACTAGGATGCTACCGGGACTAGATAGTATGAGTTATAAAGAGAGGCTGGATAGACTGGGACTTTTTTGTCTGGAGCGTAGGAGGCTGAGGGGTGATCTTATAGAGGTCTATAAAATAATGAGGGGCACAGATCAGCTAGATAGTCAATATCTTTTCCTAAAGGTAGGGGAGTCTAAAACTAGAGGGTATAGGTTTAAGGTGAGAGGGGAGAGATACAAAAGTGTCCAGAGGGGAAATTTTTTCACACAGGGGCTAGTGAGTGTCTGGAACAAGCTGCCAGAGGTAGTAGTAGAGGCAGGTACAATTTTGTCTTTTAAAAAGCATTTAGACAGTTACATGGGTATAGAGGGATATGGGCCAAATGCAGGCAATTGGGATTAGCTTAGGGGTTTTAAAAAAAGGGCGGCATGGACAAGTTGGGCTAAAGGGCCTGTTTCCATGCTGTAAACCTATATGACTCTAAGCTGAATTTTCTCTACACCCTATCTGTAACTGTAATACTATATTCTGCACCCTCGTCTTTCCTTCTCCCCTATGAACCCTATGAATGGTATACCTTGTATGTATAGTGCACAAGAAACAATACTTTTCGCTGTATTCCAATATGTGACAATAACAAATCAAATCAAATCAATGCTTGCATGGAAAAGTGTTCACAGAGTCCCTACAGTGCAGAAGGAGGCCATTTGGCCCATCAAGTCTGCACCGACCACAATCCCACCCAGGCCCCATCCCCATAACCCTACTTATTTACCCGACTAACTCCCTGACACTAAGGGGCAATTTAGCATGGAAGGGGGACAGGGCGGTGGAGGTTGTAATTTAGAAGTGGACCAAGGTATTACGGAGGGATTGGTCCCTTCAGAATGCTGACAGGGGAAAGGTTGGGAATATGTGTTTCATAGTGCATGACGCTGGAGGGAGCAGAAATGAGTATACAGACTAGTGTGGTGGAAGATAAGGAAAACTCTATCATAATTTGGAAAGAAGGGGAAGAGGTGTAAAGTGTAACTGGATCAAAAAGGAGGAGGTATTGGGGTTCTTGAGAAACATTAAGGTAGACAAGTCCCCAAGGCCTGATGGGATATTTCCTAAAATACTGAGAGAGGCAAGGGAGGAAATTGCTGGGGCCTTGAGAGAAATCTTTGTATCCTCCCTGGCTACAGGGGAGGTCATGATGTGGAGATGCCGGCGTTCGACTGGGGTAAGCACAGTAAGAAGTCTCACAACACCAGGTTAAAGTCCAACAGGTTTATTTGGTAGCAAATACCATAAGCTTTCGGAGCACTGCTCCTTCGTCAGATTTGACGAAGGAGCAGTGCTCCGAAAGCTTATGGTATTTGCTACCAAATAAACCTGTTGGACTTTAACCTGGTGTTGTGAGACTTCTTACTGTACAGGGGAGATCCCAGAGGCTTGGATAATAGCCAATGTTGTTCCTTTGTTTAAGAGGGTACATAAGAACATAAGAAATAGGAGCAGGAGTAGGCCACCTAGCCCTTCGAGCCTGCCCCGCCATTCAACAAGATCATGGCTGATGTGAAGCGAATCAGTTCCACTTACCCGCCTGCTCCCCATATCCCCTAATTCCCCTATCGATCAGAAAACTATCTACCCATGATTTAAACATATTCAACGAGGAAGCCTCCACCACTTCAATGGGCAGAGAATTCCAGAGATTCACTACCCTCTGAGAGAAGAAGTTCCCCCTCAACTCTGTTCTGAACCGGCCCCCCCTTATTTTGAGGCTGTGCCCTCTAGTTCTGGTTTCCCTTCTAAGTGGAAAGAATCTCTCCACCTCTACCCTATCCAGCCCCTTCATTATCTTATATGTCTCTATAAGATCACCCCTCATTCTTCTAAACTCCAACGAGTACAGACCCAATCTGTTTAATTTCTCCTCATAAGCTACACCCCTCATCTCCGGTATCAACCTGGTGAACCTTCTCTGCACCCCCTCCAAGGCCAATATATCCTTTCGCAAATAAGGGGACCAAAACTGCACACAGTACTCCAGTTGCGGCCTCACCAGTGCCTTGTACAGTTGCAGCAAGACCTCCCTGCTTTTATATTCTATCCCCCTCGCGATAAAGGCCAACATTCCATTTGCCTTCTTGACCACCTGCTGCACCTGCAGACTGAGTTTTTGCGATTCGTGCACAAGGACCCCCAGGTCCCTCTGCACAGTCGCACGATGTAATTTTTCTCCATTTAAATAATATTCCAATTTACTATTATTTCTTCCAAAGTGGATAACCTCACATTTGCTAACGTTATATTCCATCTGCCAGATCCTCGCCCACTCGCTCAGCCTATCCAAATCTCTCTGCAGACTTTCCGCGTCCTCCACACAATTCGCTTTCCCACTCACCTTCATGTCATCAGCAAACTTGAATACCCTAGATTCAGTCCCCTCCTCCAGATCATCTATGTAAATGGTAAACAATTGAGGCCCCAGCACCGATCCCTGCGGCACGCCACTGGTCACCAACTGCCAACCAGAAAAGCACCCATTTATCCCAACTCTCTGCTTCCTGTTAGATAGCCAATCCCCAATCCACGCCAACACCTTACCCCTAACTCCGTGTACCCCAGTCTTCTGCAGCAACCTTTTGTGAGCAAGAATAATTCAGCAAGAATAATCCAGGTAATTACAGGCCGGTGAGCCTTACATCAGTGGTAGGGAAATTATTGGAGAGGATTCTTCAAGACAGGGTTTATTCCCACTTGGAAATAAGTGGATGTATTAGTGAGAGGCAACATGGTTTTGTGAAAGGGAGGTCATGTCTCACGAACTTGATCGGGGTTTTCGAGGAAGTGATGAAGATGATTGATGAGAGTAGGGCAGTGGATGTTGTCTACATGGACTTCAGTGAGGCCTTTGACAAGGTCCCACATGGCAGACTGGTGCAGAAGGGGAAGTCGCATAGGATCAGAGGTGAGCTGGCAAGGTGGATACAAAACTGGCTCGGTCAAAGAAGGCAGAGGGTAGCAGTGGAAGGGTGCGTTTCTGAATGGAGGGCTGTGACAAGTGGTGTTCCTCAGGGATCAGTGCTGGTACCTTTGCTATTTGTAATATATATAAATGATTTGGAGGAAAATCTAACTGGTTTGATTAGTAAGTTTGCGGACGACACAAAGGTTGGTGGATTTGCGGATAGCGATGAAGACCATCAGAGGATACAGCAGGATATAGATTGGTTGGAGACTTGGGCGGAGAGATGGCAGATGGAGTTTAATCCGGACAAATGTGAAGTAATGCATTTTGGAAGGTCTAATACAGATAGGAAATATACAGTAAATGGCAAACCTTAAGAATATTGATCGGCAAAGGGATCTGGGTGTACAGGTACACAGGTCACTGAAAGTGGAGAAGGTAGTCAAGAAGGCATATGACATGCTTGCCTTCATTGGCCGGGGCACTGAGTTTACAAATTGGCAAGTCATGTTGCAGCTTTATAGAACCTTAGGTCGCACTTGGAATATAGTGTTCAATTCTGGTTGCCACACTACCAAAAGGATGTGGAGGCTTTGGACGGGGTACAGAAAAGATTTACCAGGATGTTGCCTGGTATGGAGGGCATTAGCTATGAGGAGAGGTTGGAGAAACTTGGTTTGTTCTCACTGGAACGACGGGGGTTGAGGGGCAACCTGATAGAAGTCTACAAGATTATGAGAGGCATGGACAGAGTGGATAGTTAGAAGCTTTTTCCCAGGGTGGAAGAGTCAATTACTCGGGGGTACAGGTTTAAGGTGCGAGGGGCAAGGTTTAATGGAGACATACAAGGCAGATTCTTTACACAGAGAGTAGTGGGTGCCTGGAACTCATTGCCAGGGGAGGTAGTGGAAGCAGATACGGTAGTGACTTTTAAGGGGCGTCTTGACAAATACATGAATAGGATGGGAATAGAGGGATATGGTTCCCAAAAGGGTAGGGGGTTTTAGTTAAGTCGGGCAGCATAGTCGGTGCAGGCTTGGAGGGCCGAAGGGCCTGCTCATGTGCTGTAATATTCTTTGTTCTTTGTGTGGAAAATGTGGTGGACTGCTGTGGGCTGGACTCCCTGATTGAGGAAATATTGTTGAGGGAAGTTGTATCATCAAAACAATGTGATGGAGATGGAGGAACTGGGAGAATGGAACAGAATCCTTAATGTGTGTGCGGTATGGGGAAGTCTAGTCAAGATAGCTGTCCGTGGACACAGAATGAATATTAATAGTTAGTCTATTGCCAGAAATGGAAACAGAGAAGACATGATTTGGATCATGTGGAATTGAGAAAAGGATGGAAAATGGAAGCAAGTTCATAAAGTTTTCCAATCTCGGGCGAGAGCAAGACACAGCATTGGTACAGCCATCAATGTTCCAGAAAGAGTGGAGGGACGGGGGATACTTAGAACTGGAACAAGAAATGTTCAACTTATCCCATAAAAAGACAGGGATAGCTAGGGTCTATAGGTCTTTTGCAACACATTTTATTTGAGTCCATTTGACAATCAGTGACCATTCTTTTCTCATGCAGTATAAATTGTTGTTCCTTTTACAATTTGGTACTCTTGAGAATGTCCTGATGAGTGCAAGCTGAAAAATGTCAACAATGTATCTTTTTTCAGCAATACTCAAATTGGAAACTTTTAAAATGACGGAGGACATCAAAAGAGCCATAGTTGTAGGTGGGAACAGACTGGACAAGGGGACGGAAAATGGAGTCAAAATAGGAAACAATCAGTTCAGTGGGACATAAACAGGCTGAAACAATGGCCGGAACTTTCCGGCTGTTCACACTGATGGGATCTTTTGATCCTGCCAACAGCGCACCCTCACTGTAGGTTTCCTGGCAGTGTGGGGTGGAATCAATGGGGAATCTCATTGGCAGCAATGGGACTGAAGATCCCACCACCAGCCAATGGAGCGCCATCTCCCGCGGTGAGAAACAGACTGGGAGGTAGGCCAAAGAATCCAGCCCTATAGGCCAACCAGGGCAAAAAAGAACATATCTCCCATTATGTTTTTTGCTGGTGAGCTACAATGAGAAGAATTTAATCACATTGATGAGATCAGCTTCAGTTTTTATTGAATTTAGTGATCAAAGAGATGTCAAAGCATAGTTTTTAAATGATGATGTGCCATCAGTGAATAATTGATTCTATGATATTTGTTTATTCAATCTGTAAGTAAGGAAAAGGAATTTTCTCCAAAATAGACTGAAAATCTGACAGGAATGAACACACAGGCAATGAGTCCAACAACAAAACATACCCAAACTGACAACAACTAATAACAACTTCAACACACAGTTTCTCTCATGCATTGTGTGCACACTTCAGCAATTTATCCTCGTGATTTATTCATGCATCTGCTTCACTGTCTCTCTCTCTCTGTCATTCTCCCGGCTCCTTCCATTCCTCTCATTTCCCTTCTCTGTCAGGAGAATGCTCTCATCCTTTATGTAGGGTGCCGGGAAGTCTAATTGAAGTAGGTGTGGGAGTCAGTGGATTTATAATGAATATTAGTAGTTAGCCTCTCATCAGAAATGGAGACAGAGCAGTTAAGGAAGTTTAAGTAACAAATTGAATGAATTGTAGGTGAAAAATTCAACTGGGAAGGGAGACATGTTAGCCATTACTGAGACATGGCTGCAAAATGGTCAGGAGAGGGAACTAACTATGCTGGGTCATAAGAGCTATGTGAAAAATGAGGGAAATGGTGGAGGAGAAAGAGTGGCCTTGGTGGTTAAGGATGAAATTAATTCAATGATAAGAAAGGATATAATGAAAGATGAGCAGGCAAGGCAACAAGAGACATTAGGCAGAATTTTGAGCCCCCATTAGCATTAACGGCAACACAGGCGTAGAATCCAATGAGTTGGGATTCACGATTCTCGCTGGTGAGATCCCGTTTCACAATTTTCCACGCCCCTCACCTATCATAGAAATCATAGAAACCCTACAGTGCAGAAGGAGGCCATTCGGCCCATCGAGTCTGCACCGACCACAATCCCACCCAGGCCCTACCCCCACATATTTACCCGCTAATCCCTCTAACCTACGCATCCCAGGACTCTAAGGGGCAATTTTTAACCTGGCCAATCAACCTAACCCGCACATCTTTGGACTGTGGGAGGAAACCGGAGCACCCGGAGGAAACCCACGCAGACACGAGGAGAATGTGCAAACTCCACACAGACAGTGACCCGAGCCGGGAATCGAACCTGGGACCCTGGAGCTGTGAAGCAGCAATGCTAACCACTGTGCTACCGTGCCGCCCTATGATGTAACAAATGTATTGACAATTTATTAGCGAGACATCACACTCCTACAATTTACAACAGCTCTATAAAAATGAGAACCCTCACTGCTGAATTTCAGAGGTGAGCACTCATGTCACCGTTACCCTCCGGGGAATCCATTGGAGAGGGGGCAGTGGACAGGATGTGCACGAACCACTGAGTGATTATTGGGGGTGAGTCTCGGCATGTGGTATATGCTCACAGGCCTTAGTGGGCCTTTAGAACATAGAACATAGAACAGTACAGCACAGAACAGGCCCTTCGGCCCACGATGTTGTGCCGACCTTCATCTGAAACCAAGATCAAGCTATCCCACTCCCTACCATCCTGGTGTGCTCCATGTGCCTATCCAATAACCGCTTAAATGTTCCTAAAGTGTCTGACTCCACTATCACTGCAAGCAGTCCATTCCACACCCCAACCACTCTCTGCGTGAAGAACCTACCTCTGATATCCTTCCTATATCTCCCACCATGAACCCTATAGTTATGCCCCCTCGTAATAGCTCCATCCACCCGAGGAAATAGTCTTTGAACGTTCACTCGATCTATCCCCTTCATCATTTTATAAACCTCTATTAAGTCTCCCCTCAATCTCCTCCGCTCCAGAGAGAACAGCCCCAGCTCCCTCAACCTTTCCTCATAAGACCGACACTCCAAACCAGGCAGCATCCTGGTAAATCTCCTCTGCACTCTTTCCAGCGCTTCCACATCCTTCTTATAGTGAGGTGACCAGAACTGCACGCAATATTCCAAATGCGGTCTCACCAAGGTCCTGTACAGTTGCAGCATAACCCCACGGCTCTTAAACTCCAACCCCCTGTTAATAAAAGCTAACACACTATATGCCTTCTTCACAGCTCTATCCACTTGAGTGGCAACCTTTAGAGATCTGTGGATATGGACCCCAAGATCTCTCTGTTCCTCAACAGTCTTCAGAACCCTACCTTTGACCCTGTAATCCACATTTAAATTTGTCCGACCAAAATGAATCACCTCACATTTATCAGGGTTAAACTCCATTTGCCATTTTTCAGCCCAGCTTTGCATCCTATCTATGTCTCTTTGCAGCCTACAACAGCCCTCCACCTCATCCACTACTCCACCAATCTTGGTGTCATCAGCAAATTTACTGATCCACCCTTCAGCCCCCTCCTCTAAGTCATTAATAAAAATCACAAAGAGCAGAGGACCAAGCACCGATCCCTGCGGCACTCCGCTAGCAACCTGCCTCCAGTCCGAAAATTTTCCATCCACCACCACCCTCTGTCTTCGATCAGACAGCCAGTTACCTATCCAATCGGCCAACTTTCCCTCTATCCCACACCTCCTTACTTTCATCATAAGCCGACCATGGGGGACCTTATCAAACGCCTTACTAAAATCCATGTATATGACATCAACCGCCCTACCTTCATCAACACACCTAGTTACCTCCTCAAAAAATTCTATCAAATTTGTGAGGCACGATTTGCCCTTCACAAATCCGTGCTGACTATCCCGGATTAATCCGCATCTTTCTAAATGGTCGTAAATCCCATCCCTAAGGACCTTTTCCATCAATTTACCAACCACCGAAGTCAGACTAACCGGTCTATAATTACCAGGGTCATTTCTATTCCCTTTCTTAAACAGAGGAACAACATTTGCCACTCTCCAGTCCTCTGGCACCATCCCCATGGACAGCGAGGACCCAAAGATCAAAGCCAAAGGCTCTGCAATCTCATCCCTCGCCTCCCAAAGAATCCTAGGATACATTTCATCAGGCCCAGGGGACTTATCGACCTTCAGTTTATTCAAAACTGCCAATACATCCTCCCTCCGAACATCTATTTCCTCCAGCCTATTAGCCTGTAACACCTTCTCTTCCTGAAAAACATGGCCCCTCTCCTTGGTGAACACTGAAGAAAAGTATTCATTCATCACCTCGCCTATCTCTACTGATTCCATACACAAGTTCCCACTACTGTCCTTGACCGGCCCTAACCTCACCCTGGTCATTCTTTTATTCCTCACATAAGAGTAAAAAGCCTTGGGGTTTTCCTTGATCTGACCCGCCAAGGACTTCTCATGTCCCCTCCTAGCTCTCCTCAGCCCCTTTTTCAGCTCGTTCCTTGCTAACTTGTAACCCTCAGTCGAGCCATCTGAACCTTGTTTCCTCATCCCTACATAAGCTTCCCTCTTCCTTTTCACAAGACATTCCACCTCTTTTGTGAACCACGGTTCCCTCACTCGGCCATTTCCTCCCTGCCTGACAGGGACATACCTATCAAGGACACCCAGTATTTGTTCCTTGAAAAAGTTCCACTTTTCATCAGTGCCTTTCCCTGACAGTTTCTGTTCCCATCTTATGCCCCCTAATTCTTGCCTAATCGCATCATAATTACCTCTCCCCCAATTGTAAGCCTTGCCCTGCCATCCGGCCCTATCCCTCTCCATTGCAATAACAAAAGACACCGAATTGTGGTCACTATCTCCAAAGTTCTCTCCCACAACCAAATCTAACACTTGGCCCGGTTCATTTCCCAGTACCAAATCCAATGTGGCCTCACCCCTTGTCGGCCTATCCACATATTGTGTCAGGAAACCCTCCTGCACACACTGCACAAAAAGTGCCCCATCCAAACTATTTGACCTACAAAGGTTCCAATCAATATTTGGAAAGTTAAAGTCCCCCATGACAACTACCCTGTGACCCCCACACGTATCCATAATCTGCTTAGCAATTTCTTCCTCCACATCTCTATTACTATTTGGGGGCCTATAGTAAACTCCTAGCAACGTGACCGCTCCTTTCCTGTTTCTAACTGCAGCCCATATTACCTCAGTGTGCATATCCCCCTCAAAGTGCTTTTCCGCAGCCGTTAAACTATCCTTGATTAACAATGCTACTCCTCCACCTCTTTTACCAGCTTCCCTACACTTACTGAAACATCTATACCCCGGAACGTCCAACAACCATTCCTGTCCTTGTTCTACCCACGTCTCCGTAATGGCCACAACATCGTAGTCCCAAGTAGCAATCCACGCCCCAAGTTCATCCACCTTGTTCCGGATGCTCCTTGCATTGAAGTAGACACACTTCAACCCATCTTCCTGTCTACCGGTACCCACCCTTGACCTTGATACCTTCCCCAATACCTCACCACCCTCAACACTGACTTCTGGACTACAACTCCTTTTCCCACTCCCCTGACAAATTAGTTTAAATCCCCCTGAACATAGAACATAGAACATAGAAAGCCACAGCACAAACAGGCCCTTCGGCCCACAAGTTGCGCCGATCACATCCCCACCTCTAGGCCTATCTATAGCCCTCAATCCCATTAAATCCCATGTACTCATCCAGAAGTCTCTTAAAAGACCCCAACGAGTTTGCCTCCACCACCACCGACGTCAGCCGATTCCACTCACCCACCACCCTCTGAGTGAAAAACTTACCCCTGACATCCCCCCTGTACCTACCCCCCAGCACCTTAAACCTGTGTCCTCTCGTAGCAACCATTTCAGCCCGTGGAAATAGCCTCTGAGAGTCCACCCTATCCAGACCCCTCAACATCTTGTAAACCTCTATCAGGTCACCTCTCATCCTTCGTCTCTCCAGGGAGAAGAGACCAAGCTCCCTCAACCTATCCTCATAAGGCATGCCCCCCAATCCAGGCAACATCCTTGTAAATCTCCTCTGCACCCTTTCAATGGCTTCAACATCTTTCCTGTAATGAGGTGACCAGAACTGCGCGCAGTACTCCAAGTGGGGTCTAACCAGGGTCCTATAAAGCTGCAGCATTATCTCCCGACTCCTAAACTCAATCCCTCGATTAATGAAGGCTAGTACGCCATACGCCTTCTTGACCGCATCCTCCACCTGCGAGGCCGATTTAAGAGTCCTATGGACCCGGACCCCAAGGTCCTTCTGATCCTCTACACTGCTAAGAATGGTACCCTTCATTTTATACTGCTGCTCCATCCCATTGGATCTGCCAAAATGGATCACTACACACTTATCCGGGTTGAAGTCCATCTGCCACTTCTCCGCCCAGTCTTGCATTCTATCTATGTCTCGCTGCAACTTCTGACATCCCTCCAAACTATCCACAACACCACCTACCTTGGTGTCGTCAGCAAACTTACCAACCCATCCCTCCACTTCCTCATCCAGGTCATTTATGAAAATGACAAACAGCAAGGGTCCCAGAACAGATCCCTGGGGCACTCCACTGGTCACTGACCTCCATGCAGAGAAAGACCCCTCCACAGCCACTCTCTGCCTTCTGCAGGCAAGCCAGTTCTGGATCCACAAGGCAACAGCCCCTTGGATCCCATGCCCTCTCACTTTCTCAAGAAGTCTTGCATGGGGGACCTTATCGAACGCTTTGCTGAAGTCCATATAGACCACATCCACCGCTCTTCCTTCGTCAATGTGCTTGGTCACATTTTCAAAGAACTCAACCAGGCTCGTAAGGCACGACCTGCCCCTGACAAAGCCGTGCTGACTACTTTTGATCATACTAAACTTCTCTAGATGATCATAAATCCTGTCTCTCAGGATCCTCTCCATCAACTTACCAACCACTGAGGTTAGACTCACCGGTCGGTAATTTCCCGGGCTGTCCCTGTTCCCTTTCTTGAATATAGGGACCACATCCGCAATCCTCCAATCCTCCGGAACCTCTCCCGTCTCCATCGACGATGCAAAGATCATCGCCAAAGGCTCCGCAATCTCCTCCCTCGCCTCCCACAGTAACCTGGGGTACATCCCATCCGGTCCCGGCGACTTACCAACCTTGATGCCATTCAATAGTTCCAACACATCCTCTTTCTTTATGTCCACATGCTCGATCCTTTCTGTCCTCCGCAATCCAGCAGTACAACCACCCAGATCCCTTTCCACCGTGAATACCGAGGTAAAGTATTCATTAAGCAGCTCCGCCATTTCTAACGGTTCCGCACAAACTTTTCCCCCTTCACCTTTTAAGGGTCCTATGCCTTCACATCTCATCCTTTTACTCTTGACATATTTGTAGAAAGCCTTGGGATTCTCCTTAATCTTACCCGCCAAGGTCTTCTCATGACCCCTTCTCGCTCTCCTAATTTCCTTCTTAAGCTCCTTCCTACATCGCGTATACTCCTCTAAATCCTTAACACCTCCTAGCTCTCTGAACCTTCTGTACGCCTCTCTTTTCTTATTTACCAAGTTCATCACAACCTTCGTGCACCACGGTTCCCGTACCCTACCAACACCCCCCTGTCTCATCGGAACGTTGTCATGCAGAGCTCCAGACAAACATTCCTTGAAAATCCTCCACTTTCCTTCGGTACTTTTCCCCAAGAATGCCTCCTTCCAATTTACCCGTCTAATTTCCTCCCTGATGACACTGTATTTCCCTTTACTCCAGAGAAACACTTTCCTAGCCTGCCTGACCCTATCTCTTTCCAATGCTATCGTGAAGGAGATAGAATTATGATCGCTATCCCCAAGATGCTCACCCACCGAGAGATCCTCCACCTGTCCAGGTTCATTAGCCAGCACCAGATCAAGAACAGCCTCTCCTCTAGTAGGCTTATCCACATACTGTGTCAGGAAACTCTCCTGGACACACCTAACAAACTCCTCTCCATCCAAACCCCTAGCCCTAGGGATATTCCAATCTATGTTTGGGAAATTAAAATCTCCCATCACGACAACTCTGTTATTCCTACATCTCTCCAGGATCTGTTTCCCCATCTGCTCCTCAACATCTCTGTTACTATTGGGCGGCCTATAGAAAACACCCAGCAAAGTTACCGACCCCTTCCTGTTCCTAACCTCCACCCACAGAGATTCCGTAGTCAGTCCCTCCACGGCGTCCACCTTCTCTACAGCCGTGACACTATCCCTGATCAACAGTGCCACTCCCCCCCCTCTCTTGCCTCCCTCCCTGTCCTTCCTGAAACATCTAAAACCCGGCACCTGAAGCACCCAGTCCTGTCCCTGAGACATCCAAGTCTCCGTAATGGCCACCACATCACAATTCGAAGCAGCAATCCACGCTCCAAGCTCATCCACTTTATTCACTACACTCCTGGCATTAAAATAGACACATCTCAGACCTTCAGCCTGAGCACTTCCCTTCTCCCTCACTCGTCTAACCTCCCTCTTACCCTGTCTACATTCCTTATCTATTTGCGAGCTAACCTCCTCGCTCTCAGTCCCCTCATTTCGATTCCCTCCCCCCAACCTTTCTAGTTTAAAGTCTCACCAGTAGCCTTAGCCAACCTTCCCGCCAGGATATTGGTCCCCCTGGGATTCAAGTGCCACCCGTCTTTTTTAAACAGGTCACACCTGCCCCTAAAGAGGTCCCAATGATCCAAGTACCCAAATCCTTGTCCCTTGCTCCAGTCCCTCAGCCACGCATTAATTCTCCACCGATTCCTGTTCTCACTCTCCCGCGGCACAGGCAGCAATCCCGAGATTACTACCTTTGCATTCCTCTTTCTCAGCTGTCTACCCAACTCCCTATATTCTCTTTTCATGACCCCTTCCCTCTTCCTACCTATGTCAGCAGTACCTATATGCATCACGACCTTGGGCTCCTCTCCCTCCCCCTTCAGGATTTCTGGGACTCGACCAGAGACATCCCGGACCCCTGCACCAGGGAGGCAAACCACCATCCGAGAGTCCCGTCTGTGTCCGCAAAAACGCCTATCTGACCCTCTCACCGTAGAGTCCCCAATTAGCACTACCCTCCTTTCCTTACCCCTTTGCACTACTGGGCCAGGCTCAGCTCCAGAGACACTGCCACCGCTGCTTCCCCCAGGTGGGCTGTCCACCCCAGTAGTACTCAGACAGGAGTACTTATTATTAAGGGGCACATCCACCGGGGTGCTCACCATCACCCGAGCTTTCTCCTTCCTCACTGTTACCCAGTTACCCTCCTCCCGTGGTCCCGGTGTGACCACCTGCCGATAGCTCCTGTCAATGACCTCCTCACTATCCCTAACCCGGCGAAGGTCCTCGAGCTGCAATTCCAGTTCCCTAACATGGTCCCTTAGGAACCGCAGCTCAACACACCCAGCACAGATATGGTCGTCTGGGAGGCTAGGAGCCTCCAGGACCTCCCACATCCTACATTGGGAACAACATACTGGCCTGACAGTCATAATTGCCCTTTTAAACACAGGGAAAAAAGTGAATGAAGATTATTCCTCTGTGTTCCAAATTATTTCTACCAAGGTACCCGGAGAAAAGTAACTTATAAATAAAATTTTTTAAAAATAAGAAACTCACCCCTGCTCGCCCTTTCTGCCTAAGCCCGATGAGCCAAAGCCCCTCAGTTCTCACTCAGCTCCGTCTCACTCCGCTGCCCGCTCCCAACGCTGCCCGCTAGATAGTGGGACCTGCCTTTTAAACCTCCTGTGCACTAAAAAAAAACTCAAGAGACCCTTCCCAGTAAACCCCGCGGCCACTGCCGGTTGCGCGCCAAAATTTAAAACTAAATTAAATAAATAAATAAATAACACCCGCGGGAAAGTACTTAAAACTATTTCTTACCCCAAAAATCCTGTCACCAGTCACAGCTCTGCCTTTCTCCACAGCAACAAGAGGCGTAGCAAATTTCCCTCCCAGGATATTGGTGCCCCTCTGGTTCAGGTGCACCCCGTCCTGTTTGTAGAGGTCCCACCTTCCCCAGAACGTGTTCCAATTATCCACGTATCTGAAACCCTCCCTCCTGCACCATCCCTGCAACCACATGTTTAAGTGCACTCTCTCCCTGTTCCTCAACTCGCCTTCACGTGGCACCGGTAGCGTACCAGAGATGACCACATGTTTTGTCTTTGCTCTCAGCTTCCAGCCGAGCTCCCGAAATTCCTGTTTTAAATCCCCGTCCCTTCTCTTACCTATGTCGTTGGTACCAATGTGTACCACGACTTGTGACTGTTTCCCCTCCCCCTTAAGAATCCGGAAAACACGGTTCGAGACGTCACGGACCCTGGCATCCGGTAGGCAACAAACCATCCTCGAGTCTCTTTTGCTGCCACAGAACCTCCTATCTATCCCTCTAACTAACGAGTCCCCAATAACTATTGCCCTCCCGCTCTCCTCCTTACCCTCCTGAGCCACAGGGACGGACTCAGTGCCGGAGATCCTCTCACTGCGGCTCACCACTGGTATGTCGTCCCCCTCAACCGTATCCAAAGCGGAATACTTATTGCTAAGGGGAACGACTACAGGGGATCCCTGCACCGACTGCTTCTTCCCAGCCCCTCTCACCGTCACCCATCTATTTTCATTCCGCGGAGTAACTGTATCCCTGAAGCTTCTGTCTATGGCCATCTCTGCATCCCTAATGATCCTAAGTTCCTCCAACTCCAGCTCCAGTTCCCTTACACGATTTTGGAGGAGCTGCAGATGGATGCACTTCTCACAGGTATAATCAGCAGGGACACTGACGTCGTCCCTCACCTCGAACATAGTGCAAGAGGAACATTGCACTGCCTTCACACCCATCCCCTCTAGATACCTTGCCAGTACCAGGTAGAAACAGCAAAAAATGAATTAACTCACCCCTGCTCGCCCAAGCCCTGTGAGCCAAAGCCCTACAGCTTTCACTCTGCCTCCTGCTCACTCTGCTGCCCGCTCAAAGTGCGGCCTACTTTTAAACCCTCCAAAAACCTTCCCAGACTCCTGCTGGGCCCACTTCCTGGTTTAAAAAAAAACCTCCGATTTTTTACACAAATTTAACTTAAAATAAATAAATAAATGTAGTGAACAAACCAACTGCCTTCTCCTCAGCCTGGTCCTGTGGAACTTTGTTGTTGCTGAACTAAGGAAAAAGTAGTGCCTAGTGGAGAGAACCTATTCTTAGTGAATACTTTATATCTGTCTTCATAAAACTTGGAGATGTTGCAAATGTTTTTGGTTAGGAGCATAAAATAGTTGACAGGAGGAATTTAGAGAAGTAATATTAAGAGGATCTTCCAGTCCCACCGATGGTGAATCCCCACCATAGGTTTTCCGGCGGCAGGGTGTGCATAGAGCGGGAAACCCCATTGACAATGGTGGGATCAGAAGATCCTATCACTGGTCAATGGGAGATTGCCTCGGCTGTGACAAAACAGGCCACAGGGGTGTGGGAAATCCCACCCTTAGTTCCTGTAAAAGTACACGAATTATTCATGCCAGATGAAATGTAACCCAAGCTATTAAGAGAAGCAAGAGAATAAATTGTGCAGGCTCTGACCATAACTTCCCAATTTTCTGTGGCTTCAAGTGTGGTTCCAGAGGACTGGAGAACAGTCCTAATTCTGAACTATTTCTGCACCATTCGCACTCAGTATAGTAGCAGAGAAACAATCCTCAGGCAACTCAGATACAACGAAGGCTTCCATAGTAGTGTTCACAACACTTGGGACAAAAGAAGTTGGTACTTCTGCAAATGATTCTGAGAAATCATTTTGAGATGACAACAATTGGTCAGCATGGTGTCGCCAAACTAGTCCATCTCCTGTTTAAACCATGTAAGAAATTGATCCTGTTTTTGCTAAAACTATGGCTGGTACCCATTTCTCACTTGTGACATAATTACACCCAAACACACAATCTGTTTGTTGAAATGAGTATTGTTTTTCCCTTACTTCTCATCTAGCAACTTGAGATTGTTGTTGACACTCTACTATCTCTGACGTTTTGGAATTAATAACAAATCAAACGTAGTTCTCAACTTTCTCTTTCAGAGGAAGGGTGGCACAGTGCAGACTCACAGTGCCTTGGGTGACTGTGTGCAGTTTGCACATTCTCTCTGTGCCTGTGTGGATTTCCTCTGGGTGCACTGGTTTCCTCCCATAGTCCAAAGACATGCAGGTTAGATGGATTGGCCATGATAAGTTTCCCCTGTGTGTCCCAAGATAAGGCTGAGGGTTTAGTGGGGTAAATACTTGGGGTTGTAGGGATATGGCGGGGGGTGAGTATGATACTCTGTCAGAGAGTCAGTGCAGACTCAATGAGCCAAATAGCCTCTTCTGCACTGTAGGGATTCTATGAAATTATACGATAAAAGCAAATTGCTGCGGTTGCTGGAATCTGAAACAAAAACAGAAAATGCTGGAAAATCTCAGCAGGTCCGACAGCATCTGTGGAGAGAGAAAAGAGCCATGGTTTCGAATCAGGATGACCCTTCATCAGAGCTGAAGACAAGGAAAATCGGACAAGATTTATACTAGTGAGGGTGAGGGGGAGTGGCTGAATGTGTAGGAGGCAACTCCACTTTCTGACCACCCAAATCTACATTGACCATGATGTAACCTTTTAAAATTATGATCTCTGTGTATGTTCTTAAAATCACATTGGCTGGTTTTAAAGGAAGATGTTTTAGATGTTATTGGTGTGTAGTCTCAGGAATTAAAATACTGCAGCACCAGTATCAACCTCCATCCTATTTGATTGTCCACTTAACTTCAGAATCACCCAGAATCTATGTGATTCACCTTGTATGGTTAAGATGTTTTAAGTTATCATCATAGAATCCCTACAGTGCAGAAGGAGGCCATTCGGCCCATCGGGCCTGCACTGACAACAGTCCCACCCAGACCCTATCCGCATAACCATACATATTTACCCTGTTAATTCCTCTAACCTACACATCGCTGAACACTAAGGGCAATTTAGCATGGCCAATGCACCTAACTCGCACATCTTTGGACTGTGGGAGGAAAGCGGAGCACCCAGAAGAAACCCACGCAGGCATGGGGGGGACATGCAAACCCCACACAGACAGTGACCCAAGCCGGGAATCGAACCCAGGTTCCTGGAGCTGTGAGGCAGCAGTGCTAACCACTGTGCCACCATGCCACCCAGTTGGAGCTCTTCAGCATATTTCTGGACATTCTCTTCTTCACAGTCTTAATTCTTTTCTTCTATATTGTAAAATATTTTTGTTGAATGCAACTTGTTCTTCTTCTTGAATGTACCCAGATCCTTCTTCTGAATATTCTTCTTAGGGAAACCTGGTCTGGCACAACAAGCTTTTGCAATGTGACCATTTTGCTGCAAATCTTTCATTGACTATCCTTGCTCCAGCTATCACTCACTGAATGGCCCATTTATGCACATCTGTGGCATGCGTGTTGCTGTTTTGACTTCCCATCTTGTGGATCTTCATTTCTGCCCCAGTGTCGGAAGGCCAAGTGAAAAAAAGGTGAAAGCTCTCGGTGTGTTTTTAAAAGAGGGATATATTTTCAATCAGAGAAGAGTGAGATTACAGGCATATTTGAAAAGAAGGGATGCTTTGCTGAACAGCTGGGGCTGGTTTGAACAAAAATACAGTTCATGTTGTATTTTATTTTCCAGTTCCTCACTGGAGTTAGTAAGCATCTCTTTGGTAGCATTTGTTGCCAAAAATCTAACCTTGAAAGTGTACAGGTGAAGTGAAAAGTTACGGTACCTGGGAATGCTTGAAAATGAAGGCTGATTCCAGGGAACCAAGCACACACCTGCAGGATCCATTGACACTGGACACACAACTGCTGGATCTTAATGGAATAGAAGCCTTTTCTTGATTGATCAAGACCATCGCTTGCCTTTGGGAGCCTTGATTGCCACGTGTGCAGTTTATCACAACTTGCACCTCGGGGGAATCCTTTGGTTCCCTCAGAATGACTGTCTGATTCAGTGTGATAATGGATGTTTTGGCCAGTCCACTTGAAGACAGCATTAGTCATCACCTTGATGCAATGATGCATTGATGTATAGGAGATGCTATATGTTTCCAGTGGATCCCTGCAATGAACTGAAGGGTAGAAGCTAAGGGCCACAGTGACCTTCACCAGCACTGGCATTGATTGATCACCAATGCCAGTGGGGCTCAGCTGATCCATTATCATGGCACAAAGATCTATAGTGCGCAAGAAACTATGGGCGGGATTTTACAGCCTCGTTCAAGCGAGACTGGAAATTCCCGCCGAGGACAACGGACATTCCTGTTCTCTGCCCCTCTCCCAGTCCGATTCTGAGGTGGGCGAGGTGATAAAATTCTGGTGCATATGTATAGCGTGCAGGAAACAATACTTTTCATTGTATACTAATACATGTGACAATAATACATCAAATCAAATCAAGAATGGGAGAGGCACAGACTTCAGTGACACTGCTTCTCTGACATCTGGAGATAGTTCATCTTGTCTACAGACCATTGCTACAGGGCTTATTCTTCTCTGCTTTGCAGTCTGTTTCTGGTTCAATCTTCAGACTTCCCAGCAGGTGGCCATGAGGTTGCTGCAGTCTGGATCACTGTGACTGCATCTCCTGCCTTCTGAGGCTCTCCTCCTTGTTGGAGGATTTGCCTCCTGAGTGGACGATGCCATGGCTGGGGAGCACTGCCAACTTCAAGGAACACTGGCCTCCTATACCCCACTCCATCCCCTTCTCAGCCCATTTTCAATGCTCCAAGTGCTAGCAGCCAGATAAAGACTCTACAGCAAAAGCCCTGGCACCCAAACTCCCCCTCCTTACTGCAAAATACCAGACTGTGCCAACCTTGTTGTGAAGGCGCGCTGCCTCATCTGACGGCTGCTAAATTTAGTGTGAGCCTAAGCTGCCACCTTGTTGCCGCACTGATATACCTGCTAGGATTCTAACGCCCTATGACCCCATGCATTTGGTTCAAATTTGAAACAGACCCATAAAATCCCAGTGAATTGGCACAGAAGGTGCCAATCACCTTGTTTTAAGATCAATTCATCCCTTTTAAAATCCATACCTGCCCTGATGATGCTCTAACCTGTTTCTGATGCCTTTCCCTGTGATTTCATGCCCTCCCCGACACCCCCCATCTCCAAAACTGTCCACAAAGGGGCCAGAAAATCCCAGCCAGTGACAGTGTTTCAGAGTCTGAGTAGTAAATGGTTATTCCCATTGGTTAGTTAATCATTAACTAGGGAGTGTATACTCAGAATTAAAACTAGATAAACAAAGTGAGAAGCTAGAAGATTGGAAAATGAAATAATGTACCACAGAGATTAAGTTGTGACTGATCTTGATGAGGCCACATCTGAAGTACTGGAAACGTGATTTTTAGGGAAGAAGTCTGGAGGAGAACTAAGGCTGATTCATGAACTTTAAAGAATTGACTTAAAGGTGAAAGGTTGTTGACACTGGGATTTTAATCTCTGGAGAATGAGAAGATGAGGGGGGATGTGATGATGATAAAGATTTCCACATTGAATGTTAAATTCAGGGAAAGTTCTTCTTTCATGGACAGAATTCAAGGAAAGAACACTTAGAACATAGAACATAGAACATTACAGCGCAGAACAGGCCCTTCGGCCCACGATGTTGCACCGACCAGTTAAAAAAAAAAACAAAACTGTGACCCTCCAACCTAAACCAATTTCTTTTCGTCCATGAACCTATCTACGGATCTCTTAAACGCCCCCAAACTAGGCGCATTTACTACTGATGCTGGCAGGGCATTCCAATCCCTCACCACCCTCTGGGTAAAGAACCTACCCCTGACATCGGTTCTATAACTACCCCCCCTCAATTTAAAGCCATGCCCCCTCGTGCTGGATTTCTCCATCAGAGGAAAAAGGCTATCACTATCCACCCTATCTAAACCTCTAATCATCTTATATGTTTCAATAAGATCCCCTCTTAGCCGCCGCCTTTCCAGCGAAAACAATCCCAAATCCCTCAGCCTCTCCTCATAGGATCTCCCCTCCATACCAGGCAACATCCTGGTAAACCTCCTCTGCACCCTCTCCAAAGCCTCCACATCCTTCCTGTAATGTGGGGACCAGAACTGCACACAGTACTCCAAGTGCGGCCGCACCAGAGTTGTGTACAGTTGCAACATAACGCTACGACTCCTAAATTCAATCCCCCTACCAATAAACGCCAAGACACCATATGCCTTCTTAACAACCTTATCTACTTGATTCCCAACTTTCAGGGATCTATGCACACATACACCTAGATCCCTCTGCTCCTCCACACTATTCAAAGTCCTCCCGTTAGCCCTATACTCAACACATCTGTTATTCCTACCAAAGTGAATTACCTCACACTTCTCCGCATTAAACTCCATCCGCCACCTCTCGGCCCAACTTTGCAACCTGTCTAAGTCTTCCTGCAAACTACGACACCCTTCCTCACTGTCTACCACACCACCGACTTTGGTGTCATCAGCAAATTTGCTAATCCACCCAACTATACCCTCATCCAGATCATTAATAAATATTACAAACAGCAGTGGCCCCAAAACAGATCCCTGAGGTACACCACTTGTAACCGCACTCCATGATGAATATTTACTATCAACCACCACCCTCTGTTTCCTATCCGCTAGCCAATTCCTGATCCAATTTCCTAGATCACCCCCAATCCCATACATCTGCATTTTCTGCAGAAGCCTACCATGGTGAACCTTATCAAACGCCTTACTAAAATCCATATATACCACGTCCACTGCCTTGCCCCCATCCACCTCCTTGGTCACTTTCTCAAAAAACTCAATAAGGTTAGTAAGGCACGACCTACCTGCCACAAAACCATGCTGACTATCACCTATCAATTCATTACTCTCCAAATAACTATAAATCCTATCCCTTATAATTTTTTCCAACATCTTGCCGACAACAGAAGTGAGACTCACCGGTCTATAATTCCCGGGGAAGTCTCTGTTCCCCTTCTTAAACAATGGGACAACATTCGCTAACCTCCAATCTTCTGGTACTATACCAGAGGCCAACGACGACCTGAAGATCAGAGCCAGAGGCTCTGCAATCACTTCTCTTGCCTCCCAGAGAATCCTTGGATAAATCCCATCCGGACCAGGGGATTTATCTATTTTCAGACCCTCCAGAATATCCTGCACATCCTTCTTATCAACTGTAATACTGTCTATTCTACTCCCTTGCAACCCAGTGTCCTCCTCAGCTATATTCATGTCCCCTTGCGTGAACACCGAAGAGAAATATTGGTTCAATGCTTCACCAATCTCCTCCGGTTCCACACATAACTTCCCTCTGCCATCTATAACTGGCCCTAAACTTGCCCTAACCAACCTTCTGTTCTTGACATACCTATAGAACGCCTTAGGATTCTCTTTAACCCTATCCGCCAAAGTCTTCTCACTTAGTTTAGTTTTTATTTTATTTTAGTCATTAATGGGATGTGGGCATTGCTGAAAAGATAAGCATTTATTGTTCATCTCTAATTAGGTTAGATGAATTAGCCATGGTGAATATAGTTACAGGGATTGGGGGGGTGGGGGGGGGGGTGGCCTGGATAAGCTGCTCCGTCAGAGAGAGTCCATATAGACTCGCTGGGCTGAATGACTTCCTGCACTGTAGGATTCGATGATTCTATGATTTGCCATTGAGAAAGGGCAGCACGGTAACACAGTGGTTAGCACTGCTGCCTCACATCTCAAGGGACCCGGTTCAATTCCGTCCTTGGATGACTGTCTACATGGAGTTTACACATTCTCCCATGTCTGCTCCGGTTTCCTTCCATAGTCCAAAGATGTGCAGATTTCGTGGAATGGCCATGCCCAATTGCTCCATAGTATCCCAAGATGTGTAGGTTAGATGGATTAACCAAAGGAATTGTGTGAGGTTACGGGGATAAGGTGGGGTGAGGGCCTGGGTAAGTCACTCTGTCAGAGAGTCAGTGTAGACTCGATGGGCTGAATGGCCTCTTCTACACGATAGGGATTCTATGAAAGTGGTGATAAGCCACCTCCTTGAACCATTGCGGTCCTTGTGGTCTGGGTATTCCTCCAATGGGAGTTCCATGATTTTGATTCCACAATAGTGATGGAACAGTGATATAGAGGTCAGTCTTGAGCACACCCTCTCCATCCAGGGGATCGGTGAAGGGGGCTCAATATCCAGCCAAACCTGAAAATCGCAAATCTCACCGGCAAGATCATGAATCCAGATTTTTGCTGTCCCTAGCCGGCGACGTAATCAGGTCCACAACTATAATGGCTGTGAATTTGATTTTAATAAATTTTAATAAATTCAAATATGATTAACCACCCCCTGACACATGCTCCTCCCTTGCCATAATTTCAAACCTTGCCGACGTGACGTCACATCAGCACAGTTTATGACAGGTTCACCCAGTCTGGGACCCTGGTATTGCCATCCTGGCACCCTGGCAGTGCCCACCAGGGGTGGCTGTGCGCAGCTCTGCAATCAGAGATGGCCAGAGTGCGATTGACCGCGAGGGGGTTGCGATCAGAATGTCAGACTCCCAGCGCACTAACTGTGTACACGGGGAGATCTTGCGCATACGCAATGACACCCTTTAGCAGTCAGCAGCTGGCTTCCTGGCATGAATAGACTCTATCCACTACCCCTACTGGCACGAATCACATTTTCTTTCCCTACGATTTGAATTTTTTTTCTTGCCGAAAAAATGGGCGTGATTCTCTCTCGTTTTTACGCTCATTCAACCCTTAGAATTTTTTGGTAGGCTCACCCCTACTGTCTTTCAGATAAAATCCTAAATTGAGACCCTGTCTGCCCCCCTTGGTGGGTTAAACAGTCCCATGTGGCTATTCTGAAGAGTAGGGGAGTTCTCCCTGGTGTCTTGGACCAGTATTTATCTTTCAAATAACACCAATAGAAGCATTATTTGATTATCACATTGCTGTTTGTGGAGTCATGCTGTGTGCAAATTTGCTACTGCATTTTCCTACGTGATTGAAGACACTCCAAAAACTTCATTGAATCATAGAAACCCCACAGCACAGAAAGAGGCCATTCAGCCCATTGAGTCTGCACCGACCACAATCCCACCCAGGCCCTACTCCCAGATCCCTACATATTTACCCACTAATCCCTCTAACCTACGCATCTCAGGACACTAAGGGCAATTTTAGCATGGCCAATCAACCTTACCCGCACATCTTTGGACTGTGGGAGGAAACTGGAGCACCGGAGGAAACCCACGCAGACACGAGGAGAATGTGCAAACTCCACACAGACAGTGACCCAAGCCAGGAATTGAACCCAGGTCCCTGGAGCTGTGAAGCAGCAGTGCTAACCACTGTGCTACCGTGCCGCCTTTGGTTGTGACATGCTTCAGGATCTCCTGAGATCACGATGTAAATGCAAGTTCTTTCTTTTTTCTTCCATTAAGGTGAATGGGAGAAAATCCTGGGAGGTGCCCAACTTCTCCAAGATAATCAAATTCTATAAGAACAAAGAACAAGAACAAAGAACAGTACAGCACAGAAAACAGGCCCTTCGGTCCTCCAAGCCCGTGCCGCTCCTTGGTCCAACTAGACCATTTGTTTGTATCCCTCCATTCCCAGGCTGCTCATGTGACTATCCAGGTAAGTCTTAAACGATGTCAGCATGCCTGCCTCCACCACCCTACTTGGCAGCGCATTCCAGGCCCCCTCCACCCTCTGTGTAAAAAACATCCCTCTAATATCTGAGTTATACTTCGCCCCTCTCACCTTGAGCCCTCGTGAACGTCACTTCTGATCTGGGAAAAAGCTTCCCACCGTTCACCCTATCTATCCCCTTCATAATCTTGTACACCTCTATTAGATCTCCCCTCATTCTCCGTCTTTCCAGGGAGAACAACCCCAGTTTACCCAATCTCTCCTCATAGCTAAGACCCTCCATACCAGGCAACATCCTGGTAAACCTTCTCTGCACTCTCTCTAACGCCTCCACGTCCTTCTGGTAGTGCGGCGACCAGAACTGGACGCAGTACTCCAAATGTGGCCTAACCAGCGTTCTATACAGCTGCATCATCAGACTCCAGCTTTTATACTCTATACCCCATCCTATAAAGGCAAGCATACCATATGCCTTCTTCACCACCTTCTCCACCTGTGTTGCCACCTTCAAGGATTTGTGGACTTGCATACTTATGTTCGGATGAGACGTGAGCACTCGGGTAGTGCACTAGAAAGCTTTAGATTGGCTAAGAGGGAGTTGAAGAGCGAGCTTAGAAGGGCTAAAAGGGGACATGAGAAGACTTTGGCGGATAGGGTTAAAGAGAATCCTAAGGCGTTCTATAGGTATGTCAAGAACAGAAGGTTGGTTAGGGCAAGTTTAGGGCCAGTTATAGATGGCAGAGGGAAGTTATGTGTGGAACCGGAGGAGATTGGTGAAGCATTGAACCAATATTTCTCTTCGGTGTTCACGCAAGGGGACATGAATATAGCTGAGGAGGACACTGGGTTGCAAGGGAGTAGAATAGACAGTATTACAGTTGATAAGGAGGATGTGCAGGATATTCTGGAGGGTCTGAAAATAGATAAATCCCCTGGTCCGGATGGGATTTATCCAAGGATTCTCTGGGAGGCAAGAGAAGTGATTGCAGAGCCTCTGGCTCTGATCTTCAGGTCGTCGTTGGCCTCTGGTATAGTACCAGAAGATTGGAGGTTAGCGAATGTTGTCCCATTGTTTAAGAAGGGGAACAGAGACTTCCCCGGGAATTATAGACCGGTGAGTCTCACTTCTGTTGTCGGCAAGATGTTGGAAAAAATTATAAGGGATAGGATTTATAGTTATTTGGAGAGTAATGAATTGATAGGTGATAGTCAGCATGGTTTTGTGGCAGGTAGGTCGTGCCTTACTAACCTTATTGAGTTTTTTGAGAAAGTGACCAAGGAGGTGGATGGGGGCAAGGCAGTGGACGTGGTATATATGGATTTTAGTAAGGCGTTTGATAAGGTTCACCATGGTAGGCTTCTGCAGAAAATGCAGATGTATGGGATTGGGGGTGATCTAGGAAATTGGATCAGGAATTGGCTAGCGGATAGGAAACAGAGGGTGGTGGTTGATAGTAAATATTCATCATGGAGTGCGGTTACAAGTGGTGTACCTCAGGGATCTGTTTTGGGGCCACTGCTGTTTGTAATATTTATTAATGATCTGGATGAGGGTATAGTTGGGTGGATTAGCAAATTTGCTGATGACACCAAAGTCGGTGGTGTGGTAGACAGTGAGGAAGGGTGTCGTAGTTTGCAGGAAGACTTAGACAGGTTGCAAAGTTGGGCCGAGAGGTGGCGGATGGAGTTTAATGCGGAGAAGTGTGAGGTAATTCACTTTGGTAGGAATAACAGATGTGTTGAGTATAGGGCTAACGGGAGGACTTTGAATAGTGTGGAGGAGCAGAGGGATCTAGGTGTATGTGTGCATAGATCCCTGAAAGTTGGGAATCAAGTAGATAAGGTTGTTAAGAAGGCATATGGTGTCTTGGCGTTTATTGGTAGGGGGATTGAATTTAGGAGTCGTAGCGTTATGTTGCAACTGTACACAACTCTGGTGCGGCCGCACTTGGAGTACTGTGTGCAGTTCTGGTCCCCACATTACAGGAAGGATGTGGAGGCTTTGGAGAGGGTGCAGAGGAGGTTTACCAGGATGTTGCCTGGTATGGAGGGGAGATCCTATGAGGAGAGGCTGAGGGATTTGGGATTGTTTTCGCTGGAAAGGCGGCGGCTAAGAGGGGATCTTATTGAAACATATAAGATGATTAGAGGTTTAGATAGGGTGGATAGTGATAGCCTTTTTCCTCTGATGGAGAAATCCAGCACGAGGGGGCATGGCTTTAAATTGAGGGGGGGTAGTTATAGAACCGATGTCAGGGGTAGGTTCTTTACCCAGAGGGTGGTGAGGGATTGGAATGCCCTGCCAGCATCAGTAGTAAATGCGCCTAGTTTGGGGGCGTTTAAGAGATCCGTAGATAGGTTCATGGACGAAAAGAAATTGGTTTAGGTTGGAGGGTCACAGTTTTTTTTTAACTGGTCGGTGCAACATCGTGGGCCGAAGGGCCTGTTCTGCGCTGTAATGTTCTATGTTCTATGTTCTATACCTAGGTCCCTCTGTGTTTCTATACTCCTGATGACTCTGCCATTTATTGTATAACTCCTCCCTACATTATTTCTTCCAAAATGCATCACTTCACATTTATCTGGATTAAACTCCATCTGCCACTTCTCCACCCAATTTTCCAGCCTATCTATATCCTGCTGTAACATTGCTATAATGTTTGAGATGCAGCAAAACTCCTCAAATGTTTCCTTATGGTTGTAATAAATAATGGATTCGAAGTCAAACATGGAAAGATTAGGGTGTGTCAAACAACTTTGTCAGAGGATGATTCAAGGCAAATCTTAAGGGGGTAGGGGAGGTGGAGGGATTTACATTGAATACACAGCATCAAACAGACCATTCTTCCCAACTAACCAACAGCAGTTAACATTTCACAAGAAACTCCTCCCACCCTACATCATCCAACACTGCCTGCAGAACTATTTATTACCTTCCTCATCATATTCATATCTAGTATCTCCTTAAATGGACTTGACTGCTTCATGTTATAGTGAGTTCCACATTCTCACCATTCCCTGAATAAGTCTGAATTTCCCACTGAATTTAGTAGAGACTATCTTGTATTTCTGGCACCTGGTTTTGGACAACCCCAAAAGTGGATAATCTTCTCACCTAAGCCATGATTCCATCATTTTAAAGATCTTTATTAGTTCATCTTTCCGCCTTCTCATTTCTAGAGAAAATGGCCCCAGCCTGTTTGGTCTCTCTGAATAGTTATAAGCTTGCAATTGTAGAATCATAGAACCATAGAATGGTTACAGCAATGAAGGAAGTCAATAAAGTGCAACAACCATAAATTACTCATCACGTGAAATTGATTTACTGCTCTATCAGAATCCTACCAATCATACCTTTGTTCTGGGATCATATCTCACTCAAGGCAGCAGGCATCTGGTCCCAATAAGATTGTTTGAATTTGGGAATGCTTAATCAGTATAGGTCTACCTGCTGCAAAGTTTAAGCAGGAGGAGAAAGTAAATAGCTGACTCTGGAAAGTCCAGCTTTAAGCAGAACTCACAGACAAGAGAGACTCCATTACTGCTGATTACTGTTGTATAGGAGCTCAGGGGGAAGTTAAAATACTGCAAACTGGGGTAGGAAGAGAACTTCAGCCAGGAACAGGTCCCAATAGCCAGAAGTCTGTAAAAGTGCTTGTTTCGCTGTTTTATATTACCTTTGAAGTCTGCAGCACATACTGGCACCTAAATCACTGTCTTGTAAAAAAATTATTGGTTCAACCATTGCAGTCAATCAGCAACCTACGACCAGCTATGCTAGTGGCCACTGAAGGTACTGCAACTCAGAACTAATTTAAGCTTAGCAGAGCAATAAAAGAGAACCTGGATAGCTGTCCTGTTTCAGAGAAGGACCTAATAATCCTGCAATAGTCACACAATAACCACAAAATTTCTAACACTCAACCAGTAGGCAGCAGACCTCCTATCCCAGTATACATTGTTCTGATAATACGTCGAGCTGTGCTTTCTTGGCTATTTCCAAACCAGACATACAAGCCTTAAAAATTAAAACTGCTCTGAGCAATGAAGGCTGCCAGAGACTCAACATGTTAGGTCTGCCCAGTGACAGAATATGGTCAACTCCCAAAAATTAATTACAAGTGAAGCTCAACTTCAGTGTACTCATCTGGAATTCATTTCCGTTAGGTCACAGCGAACAGAAACAATTGACCAATTCACAAAGGGGCATGATTCAAAATTCCTGACAGCAGAGCTGGCTAACAGAATAATCAAGCTCATGATAGCATCTATCCAAAAAAGACCTCCTGAATCAACCCAAAGGTTACACCGCGGAAACACTAATGCAACATGGACACAAGTGCAAAGCCTTACTACTGGCTAGACAGAGTCTATGGGCTATGCTTAATTCCTCCACCATTGGCACAATAGTGAATGCAGCCAAACTTAGTAAACAATGTGGCCTTGTACATACCCGACTTTTAAACTGTATGCAAAAGCATCTGGCAGCAGAGGGAACCGGAAGCATCAGTGCAGAGAGCAACTATCAAAACAATGGTTCCAAACCGTGAGAGGCCAAACAGGTGCAGCATTCTAAATAAGCAAGAGCATGTACCAAACATCATCAAGACAAGGCCCTCAAAGTGGATGATGAGCATAACCAAACCATCAACACTCGGTGTGAGCAGACATTCAGCATACTGAACAACAAAGAATGTACTGGCAGAGGAACCAACTGAAAACTTTGTCACCATCCAGATTACATGCCCACAGCTGAAGAGGCAGCTTAACCTATATGCAAAACCGGATATCAGTGCAGTGCAAACACCCTTTCACTTCATACACTAAAATATATGTTCCCACAGAAGCAGCAAGTTATACTTCAACTGCCCAAATCCAAACTCACCACATACAATTGCTCAGAGGTTCCATCCCTGGGATTCATTATGCTCATGGCTTTTACAGCAACTCACCCTGTTTGCCTCTGGTGCTTTATATTGTAGACACCATAGATCCAGTGATCAAAGGCTTAATGGTGTGCAAAGAACTATCCTTGGTCACCGTTCATGGTATCATCAAGTAAATGACAAAAATACAGTTCATAAGTAATGTTACTGGAATCCCCCATGCTTACACTAGAAGAAGACCAACTAGCTTTGCAACACAGATCATCAGCCAACAAGCTGAGTGATACAATTTGAACCAAATATGTATCCCCATTCCAAACATGCACACTTCATTGCAATGTGGAACCAATTACTATTCAGTGGACAAGTGTGGCCCACCCTCCCCTGTCAATATAACCAGGAGTAAGAGATGTATTAACTGAAGAACAGGGAATATGAAAAGTGCCCATGACCAGCATGGGGGAACAAATTACTCAAGATGAATAACGGACAGAAAATTCGATTACACCAAACTGATAGTATATGGAACATTGCAAAAATCATCAGTATACACCCTGAACATCAAGAAAGAACATCAAATGACATGACAGTGCAACCAAGCAAATGCCAAATCAGATAAATACAACAGTCAGAAACAGCAAGTAATCCCATTGTAAACAAAACATGCTCCAACACGTAAAACAAACACAGCACCCATACCCAGCATTCGGAAAATGTACAGCAGTCTTCAACAAATCATTGTAACCAAGTCCAAACAAAAAAGCAAACCTAAATACGTTTCACAATCTTGAATATTTATTGCTTTTGTATAGTAGTTTTATTCAGACACATTGCTGTCATATAGGAACACAGAAGCAAGAGTAGACCATTCAGCCCATCGGAACCTGCTCTATCATTTAATTAAATCATTGCTGATCATCTACCTCAATGCCACATTCCCCATGTTCCTTGATGTTATTAGGATCCAAATATCTATCAATTTCTGTCTTAAACATGCTTCCAGATTAGAAAATTCCAAAGATTCAGCACCCTGAGTAACGAAATTCCCTGATCTGCCCCTTATTCTGAGACTCAAGCTGCACCAGGGCAGCATCGCAATTTGCCCCACAGTGAGTCATCATCACCCTCCTGCCTGGACAAGTCACTCGCAGGGGCACAGCCAACCCAGGCCCATCACCCTGGTGTGATGTCAGGGTGGGGGGTGGGGGGGCGGGAGGAGCTTCCAGACACCATGCCTCCTAATGTGTGAACCTTGCAGCAATGAGGGCCTCCCTGGTCCTCCTGGCCTGGCGGACCTTTGCCACCGCTGGTCCAGCATCCTCCAGCTCCTCCTCAGCTTCGTCCTTCACGCCCTCCTAGTCCACATCCTCCACATCTCAGGACACAAAGGGGCAATTTTAGCATGGCCCATCAACCTAACCCGCACATCTTTGAACTGTGGGAGGAAACCGGAGCACCCGGAGGAAACCCACGCAGACACGAGAAGAATGTGCAAACTCCACACAGACAGTGACCCAAGCCGGGAATCAAACCCAGGTCCCTGGAGCTGTAAAGCAGCAGTGCCAACCACTGTGCTACCGTGCCGCCCATACAGAAGAACTGTACTCTTCTCGATCAGTAATGACACGCCGCTTCCTTTCCTTCATTGTCTCTCATTGTAGCCAGGAATCCCATTCCTGTCCATGTTTAAAACAGGTCTCCATTATAGTTACCACTTCAGAAATCCATGTGCCAAGTTGCGCCTGTAACCCGCCAACCTTGTTTCTAATACGTTTTGTGTTCTAACATTATTAGTTGACTTCACTTGTTTTCTCTATTGAATTTGTACTTTTTTTACCCCTGTCTTTCATTGAATTGATTCTGCAACGGGATATAGATAGATTGGATGACTGGGCAAAAACCAGCTGCTTGACAACTCCAGGGACACGGGTTCAATTCCAGCCTTGGGTGACTGTGTGAAGTTTGCAAATTCCCCCCGTGTCTGCGTGGGTTTCCTCCGGGTGCTCCGGTTGCTTCCCACACTCCAAAGATGTGCGGGTTAGGTTGATTGGCCATGCCAAATTGCCCCTTAGTGTTGGGGGATTAGCATTGTAAATATGTGGGATTACAGGGATAGGGCCTGGGTGGAATTATTGTCAGTGCAGGCTCGATGGACCCAATGACCTCCTTCTGCACTGTAGGGATTCTATGATTTCCACTCTGCTGCTGCATTGTCCCTTGACCAATTATTTAAAACCTTCTTCCATTTTACTACTTAAATTCCCCACAAGGACATTGGTTTCAGCCTGTACAGGTGTAACTCATTCAACTTGTGCAGGTCATTCATGCCCCAGAACTGGTGCTGATGTCCCAGGAATCTGTAATGCCCCTCCACAGGTGCTATCTTCCAGTTTCTGTACTCACTTGTGACACTGGTTGTAATCCAGATGTGACAACTTTGGTGATCCTGTTCCGGAATCCTTTTCATAGCTTCTAAAACTCCATCTCTCGGTTCACAACCTTTTCCCATTTATGTCAATAATTTCCAAATGGACCATAACTTCTGACCAATCTGATTCACTTTGCAGAATGTCCTGTATCTGCTCAGTGATATTCTTTACCTTGGCACCAGAAAGACCACATATCATTCAGGATTCATGACTGCAGATGTAGCAATGCACGTTTACCACCCTGATGGTCTCAGACTCCCCCATAGGATTTCAGGCTGAGCCAGGCCATAAAATCCCACCCAGTGAACTCAGAAATAAAGAATGGACTTGACTCAAATGCTAGAAAGCAGCTGGTGCCCTTTGTAGGGGAGGCGATGGCCTAGTGGTATTATTGCTGGACTATTAATCAGCTCATGATCTGGGAAGCTGGGTTTGAATCCCCTTCAGCAGATGATGGAATTTGAATTCAATAAAAATATCTGGAATTAAGAATCTACTGATGACCATGAAACCATTGTCGATTGCACCCTCTTATAGAAAGGATATTATTAAACTGGAAAGAGTGCAGAAAAGATTTACTATGATGTTACTGGGACTTGCTGGTTTGAGTTGTAAGGAGAGGCTGGACAGACTGGGACTTTTTTTCCCTGGAGCGTAGGAGGCCTAGAGGTGATCTTATAGAGGCCTATAAAATAATGAGGGGTATAGATAAGGTAGATAGTCAACATCTTTTCCCAAAGGTAGGGGAGTCTAAAACAAGAGGGCATAGGTTTAAGGTGAGAGGGAGGGATGCAGAAGGGTTCAGAGAGGCAATTGTTTTCACTCAGAGGGTGGTGAGTGTTTGGAGTGAGCTGCCAGAAGCAATAGTAGAGGTGGGTACAATTTTGTCTTTAAAAAGCATTTAGACAGTTACATGGGTAAAATGGATGTAGAGGGATATGGGCCAAATACAGGCAATTGGGACTAGATTAGTGGTAAAAATTGGGCGGCATGGACAAGTTGGGCCAAAGGGCCTGTTTCCATGCTGTAAACCTCCATAACTCCATGACTCCATATATAGAGTCTCTCATGGATGCTGTGGATTTGTATCTGACTGCTCTCCCCCCTCTCCTCACTGCTAATGTACACTGGTTTGTGGGTGCCACATTCTCAGTGGATTTCTGCACTGCCTGTCTGTCCCTCCTGAACTGATATGTAGTCATGAAATCCTTCACCTCCTAAACTCTCTGTCATTGTAGAGTAACAGCTCCTGAAATGTGCCATCCACTCAGCATTCTATTATAGGCACTTTAATGATGGCTGCCAGCCATTAAGTTCTGAAGCTCTGAGCTCGAGCCCAGCCAGTTGACACTTCCTGGATGTGAAGTTTTCCAGGGCACATGAAGTGTCCTGGACACTTTTCTTCATGTACAGAATGCACAAACAAGAGGCCTCAGCTCTTCTGTCATGTTGCACAACAGCTATTTCACACTGCTTTACTCTGAGTTTAATACTATTTAACTGTTTATGTAACACGAGAAACACTAACCACTCAAAAAATATGCAACCACTGAAGCCATCAGCCAATAAGCAAAAGCGGCAATTATTTCCCCAGAGATTTTCAACACTAAAGATCCTTCAACGTGGCCGAGTCTGAAGCTAAAATGCCAATTTCACCCAGGTTTCAAGTCTAAGACAAGACAGCACCTTGGTAAAGGATTTGAAGCTTGAGCTAATGATAACAGCTCAAAGGATCATGAATTGGGTAAGGGCCAGTAGGATGTGACTGTAAGTCAGACAGGTATAGGAACCAGACGGTAGTAATGGACTTTGATTAACAGATATGAAGTACATGTCAAAGCCGGAAACCTCAGATCTTGCCCGTGACTGGGATTCTCTGGTGCCACTGCAGTGAATGGAGTTCTGGCTGAGTGCCAAATTTTCCATTCTTGCTGGCAGTGGAGGTGTGGCAAATAGGATTGGAGAATCCCGCCCTAAATGTATGGATGAGAACAAAAACTCCAAGGTGGATTTGCAAACTGCAAAAAATATGCTTTACTGAATATATAGAGAAAATAGACAGATGTTCTCTGCAGACATGACAGGGAGATCCTAAGAACACAAGAACACAAGAAAGTGAAACAGGAGTAAGCCACTAGGCCTATCAAGCCTGTCCCACCAGTCAATACGATCATGGTTCATCTATGTTGGCTTCAGTTCCTTTTCTATGCCATTTCCTCACAGCCCTCTATTCCTCGACCAATCAAATATTTATCCACCTACACTTTAAATACTTCTAATGATCACTGCTTCCCAGTGCCTGGGCCTTCCCCACCTCCACCTCCTCTGGAACCTTCCCCACCTCCACCTTCAACAGAACCTTCCCCACCTCCACCTGCTCCAGAACCTTCCCCACCTCCACCTGCTCCAGAACCTTCCCCACCTCCATCTCCACATACTCCAGAACCTTCCCCACCTCCATCTCCACCTGTTCCAGAACCTTCCCCACCTCCAGCTGCTCCAGAACCTTCCCCACCTCCACCTGCTCCAGAACCTTCCCCACCTCCAGCTGCTCCAGAACCTTCCCCACCTCCACCTGTTCCAGAGCTTTCCCCATCTACCTGCTCTGGAACCTTTCCCACCTCCAAGGCAAAGGCTTAAAAGAGGCTTACAGAGGCTTCAAAGTGCGTCTGAGGGCTAGGTACGGTAACTACAGGGCCGGGCTGTGGCCCAAGGATGAGGGTTTGGACAACCCTACTTTAAGAGAATGCACAAGAGTGAGCAGTATATTTCTGTTCAGGTAAGTGGAAGTTTTTTTTGGATAACGATTTAATTGGTGGTTTTAATTGTAATAAGATTCAAGGTGCTCAATACCTTGCAGAACAAAGCAGTCTACCATCCAGCCTATGCATCATCTTCACTCTCATCATCATTGGTTAACAGTGACAGCGGTGTATACCATATACAACATACATTGCAGCAACTCACCAAGGCTCCTTCGACAGCACTTTCCAAACATATGATCTCTACCTCCTGGAAGAACAAAGGCAGCAGATGCATGGGAACACCACCACCTGCAAATTCTCCTGCAAGCCACTGACTTGGAAATATATCAACATATCTTCACTGTCACGAGGTCAAAATAACAGCATTGTGGTTTGCCTACAGCAGTTCAAGAAGGCATCTTCTGAAGGACAATTAGGAATGGGCAACAAATGTTGACCTTGCCAGCAACATCCACATGCCAAATAAAAAAGAAAATTGGCAGAGGAGTTGAAGTGATCCAGGGCTGGATTTTCATACACTGAGTCGGGTCAGCAAGGAGGTAAACAACCAGAAAGATGGCATCAAAAGCCTATGTTTTGACAATGCCGACTTTCACAAGGGCTCACAAGGGAGGGAAATGAAGTCCAACCTCCCCCCCCCCCCCACCACACACAGTCCACAGCCATGAATTGGCTGCCACTCCTATCTCTCAGCAGTTTGGGTTTTGCCTCAGTGAAAATGCCAATCAGTTCCTGATTCATTTTTTAGGGCAAATTTGTGATCTGGAAATGAAGATACCTCCTGATTCCTGCCTCCAGCCCTTGGTGTCCCACTTGGGTGGGGAGTACTGGTGAAAGGCGTTCTCCAAATGAAAGTAGAGTCTGAACTGCCCGTCTAAAGTGAAGAAATCCCAGCTGCCTCCTCCATGTTTTCACCTCTTCCTGAACATCTTCCTCCTCCTCCTTTCTAAGTGACCTCTGGCTATCAGAGTGGTGACTCTCATAGAGAGGCAGCTTCAGGAACAGGCAGCGGTTCCTGGGCCTGTGCTTGGACCTGCAAGCCCAAACCCTACCACTGACTCAGTTGGTCACTGCCAGCATGCGAGATGGATGAGGCACCTCGTCTCTCTGTTGTGTCTATACATTAGTGGTGAGCAGGAAAGTGCAAACGCAATTCATGCTGGCAGACAAACTGCTAGTTGTCTCTGTGGTCTCCGCTCTGGAGGAAGGTACCAGCCCATCCACCCCTCTTCCAGTGACCACTGCTTCTATGCTGCCACAATGACTGAGAAATGCCCAGCCATGGCGCCAGGTGCATCCTACCAGGCGCAGCCACTCCACTGGCCAGAGGATGACTGCTAAGTTCATTAGGGTTGCCAGAACAGCAGAGTCAACAGACTGCCTCCAATGTCGCTGCCAGTGGTGGTGAAACCAAGACTCAGCACACGCAAATGTAAGTTTAAGGCTTTTTGAACACAAAACAGGGGTTTGTCACGGGTGACATAATTTGCGTTCAATATTTCAGTTTCTCTATGTTGTGGCCAAATGTTTTGTTTTGGTGTGTTGAAAATGACACAAACATGAATGTTGCTTTAATAGGCTGAGTTGTCATGATGGTTGCAATAGGTGCCAGATGCTGTACTGCATATTGTACAGATGGATTTGGGGTTGGTTGAGCTTATCACAATTATTTGGTAAGGAAACAGTGCCACTGTCATGAGGAAGCTCTTATGACGGCCACGAAGGCCATGGGGGATCATCAATAGATCTCCCTGTGGGCTTCATGGAATATGAGCTGCCTTATTGAGAATACAGAGGCCTGCCCAATGGGAAGTGGTTAGAGGGTTTTTTTTTAACCTGTTATTCTACCTGGACCGTTGTTCCAGGTCCTGAGGTGAAGACTACCTGACTGTAAGCCGCAAGTGCGGCCCTTTTCTTTGGTGCACAATAAATGGTTTTGGTTATGGGAAACTGGTGTTTGGCTGAATTACTACATTGGTGACGAGGATAATTTTTCCTTTCTCCATCCTTCCCTCTGGACAATCTCAGAACATCAAGAACCTTCTCTGGTAAGAAAAAGCCTCTTTTCTGGAAACCTGAGCCCTAAGATACCAATGGGGAAGACTGGGCCCAATACACTGAGCACATGCATTACTACTTCCATGCTAACAACATTGAAGGAGCTGGGAAACAAAAAGTGATACTGTTAACAGCATGCGGGGCCCCGACCTTCAGTGTGATAAGAAGATTGACCTATCCAGATGACCCTAACTCAAAAATTTTTAATGAACTGGTAGACTTGGTAAACAACCATTACGACCTGAATCCCTCAGTAATTCTCAAGCAATATCATTTCAATAAGGCTGGGAGAACTCTTGGGGAATCTGTCACTGAGTCCTTGGCTAGGTTGCAAAAAGTACCTGAACACTGAGAATTTTGATCACCTCTTAATGCAATGTTGCGAGACATTTGGAATATTGTGAGCAATTTTGGGCCTATATCTAAGGGTGGATGTTCTAGCCTTGGAAAGGATCCAGAGAACGTTCATGAGAATGATTTCAGGAATGAAAAGCTTGATGGAGTTTAGAAGGATGGAAGTGGGGGGACCGCATGGAAACTTACAGAATACTGAAAGGCCTGGATAGAGTGGATGTGGAGAAGGTGTTTCCATTAGTAGGAGAAACTACTCTGAGGCTGTACCCTCAGATCTTAAAGGGAAACCTTTAGAACCGAGATGAGGAGGAATTTCTTTAGCCAGAGGGTGGTGAATCTATGAAATTCATTGCCACAGAAGGTTGTGGAGCCCAAGTCATTGAGGGTATTTAAGACAGGGATAGATAGGTTCGTGATTGGTAAGGGGATCAAAGGTTACGGGAAAAAGCGGGAGAATGGGGTTGAGAATCTTATCAGCCAAGATTGAATGGCAGAGCAGACTCAATGGGCTGAATGGCCTAATTTTGCTCCTATATCTTATGGTCTTATGACAGATTGGTATGTGGCATAAGTGACCTTCCAAAAGAAGCTGTCGGCAGAACCCAATTTGGACTTTTAAAAAGCTGTTGAAATAATCTTGTCACTTGAGAATACAGAGGAAGGTGTTCAGGAACTACAAGGGACATCAGGCAGCAGTGTTCTCCCTTTAGTGGGAAGGACCTCATGTAATCAGCCCTCAATGGAGAGTGCTTGTATAAATCAGGGCTCCTTTCAATATAGGAACCCTAATGTCACCACCAGTCAGTCAAGAAAAGGCAGTAAGGACCCAAGAGTATTAGAGAACATACTCCAGAAAGGTGCAGCTGACAGGTGACACGTCACTGCAAGTACTGTCAAGGGACACCACCACAGTGAAGTTTCAGGAACAGGCAAAACGCGTGCTGCCTAGGAAGAAAGCCAAGGCCAGTGCCTGAGCGTATCATGCAGGTATCCTCTCTTCCGCAGACAGGGACACGACAATGGAACTATATTGCTACAATGGAAGTTGTCCGATAAGGGTGGAATTACTAGTGAATGGCCATCTCTTGTAGGTGGAGGTGAACATGAGAGCTACAGTCTCCGTTATCAGGGAACAGACCTATAATCAACTCCAATCAGGTATCCAGCTCTTCATGTTGGAAGATATGAAGGCCAGAATAGCCACCTACACAGGGGAACCTCTACAAATAAAAGGCACCACAATGGCCCCAGTAACTTATAGGCAGAGGCAGCAATCAGCCCATCTCCCACTCATTGTTGTACAGGGGCATGGACCAAGACTAATGGGGAGAGATTGGCTCCAGAAGATCCAGCTGAACCAGTTGGAGATCTTTAGGCTGGGCGTGGGGGGACTAAATGAAGCTATCAGTGGATACACTGAAGTTTTCCAAGAGGGCCTGGGAAAAGTGAAATGAGCCAAAGCCATGATCTACGTTGACCCCAATGCTACACTGAGGTATTTCAGAGCCAGACAAGTCCATTACTCCATGCTGGAGAAGGTAGAAACTGAACTAGGGCGCATTGAAAGCTTGGATTTAATAAGGCCTGTGCAATTTACAGAATGGATCACACCCGTAGTCGCTGTTCTTATGCCCGACAAATCATTTTGTCTTTGTGGAGACTAAAAGCTGTCAGTCAATCGGGTCTCCAATTGTAATTAGTACCCCATGCCCCAGCTCAAAGATTTGTACGCTAGGTTAACAGAATGCAAGACTTTCTCGAAGTTGGACATGAACCATGCCTGTCTTCAGTTTGAATTGGGCGAGTCCTCCCAGAAATCTGTATTGATCGACACACATAAGGGACTTTACGAGTATACGCATTTGCTTTTTAGGGTCTCATCAGCGTGTGCCATCTTCCAGAGGGTTATGGAAAGCATCCTTCAAGGACTACCCAAGGTAGCAGTTTACCCAGATGGCATCTTGGTCACAGGGGCTTCAGAACAGGAACACCTGGCCAACCTGAAGTCTTCCATCCATATGTTTATGGTTGACAGTTTTTTATAGTTATCAACCATAATTGGGCCTCTTCAAAGAGGACAAAGAGAGCAATTAATGGGATGACAGCTTCATACCAGATTGAGCTTGATATTCCCAAACTTGACAGGAGAGTGGAGACCCAACAGGAAAACCAAAAAAGAAACTATGATTCTGCAAGGACAGAAATAACTTTTGCAACTTTTGATCTGGTCCAGATAAGGAACTCTGGCATGGAGCCTGCAGCGTCCAATTCTAACTCCTGTGGGATCTCCAGCATGGCATTCAGATCATACAGTTGATGTCTGGAAGGATTCAGTCCACTTCACTACAGCCCAAATCCTACTTCACCCCTTTTTTTCTGAAAATGGTCCCATTGTGTGTGCAGGGCATCATCAGGCTATGCCTCAACGATGACAGAACAAGTTTATCAACTCTCTTAATGTTATCATTCATCCCAGAACATTCTGGAACATCTAGTAATTAATGCTGCCAATAGCCTGGAACACTGAACAGTGAGTCCAATTTATCTTTTATCAGCTTCTAGGTTTATATTTCCTTGGAGACAGTCTGTCGGATTGTCAAGGCCTCGTGTGCTTATCATCTCTCAATCATTTTACTGAAGGAACAGTGCAAGGAGTTATGATGTTATCTCAAGGTCAATGTTGTCTCACTTTACAATGGTAACCAATTGTCATGTTGACTTGTGATGAAGCCGCGAGGAATATGTCTGACCAGAGTTAGCAATCCAAACCCTTTGTCTCATTGCTTCTGGTTCTCAGTTAAAAGCCATTTGTCACAATTAAACAAAAATGTGATTAGAAACTAATTCATCTCCAGGTGAAGTCACGAGACCATTGGAGAATGAGGATCAGCGTTTCTAACACACTTTCAAATTCAGATGAACAGGTCTGTGGCTTCAGTGGGAAAAAAATACTTATTTATAAAGTAACTTTCACAACTGGGATATTCCAGCGTGCCTAATACTTTTGTAGTGTGGTCATTGTTGTGATGTAGGTAACCTGGCAGATAATTTACATACAGCAAACACTTAAAGAGATGCAATAATGACTAGATCTTTTTTAGTGTTGCTGGTTTAAGGGTAAATATTGACCAGGATATGAGGAACAACTTCCTTGGTCTTCCATACAGATCCTGGGAATCTTTTACATGTGCAGCTAATACATGGATTAGGAACAGGAGTAGACCACTCGGCCCCTCGAGCCTGCTCTGCTAGTTAATAAGATCATGGCTGATCTGATTGTAATCTCAACCGAACATCCTCGCTAAATTTCACATTCTTACTAGCCTTCACCCCTTGCTTATCAAGAATCTATCTACTTCTGCCTTTAAAATATTCAAAGACTGCATCCTCATTCTGAGGAAGGAGTTCCAAAAACCTGGCAGCAAATAGGACCTCGGTTTAACACAGGCTGAACTTTGTTTCAAGTCAGCCTCAACACTCTCAGCTCATTGCTCCCAACCCAGGCATGAACTGTCAGTGACCTGTGAAAAGTTCCAGCCACGCTTCAGTGTGGGGGAAATGCAGAAATTTGAATATGGTCCGTGCAATTAAAAATCTGTAGCTTTTTGTCAACAAATTTGTGTGGAGTTTGCACATTCTCCCCATGTCTGCGTGGGTTTCCTTCAGGTGCTCCGGTTTCTTCCCACAGTCCAAAGACGTGCGGGTTTGGTTAATTGGCCTTGCTAAATTCACCCTAGTTCAGGGGGATTAGCAGGGTAAATATATGGGGTTACAGGGATGGGGTGGGATTGTGGTCGGTGCAGACTCAATGGGCCGAATGGCCTCCTTCTACAGTAGGGATTCTATGATCCTATGATTCTAAGAAATTTTCTCAAATTTCTGCAGGTAACCTGCAGTTCCTGGGGTCATCAATGAGTTCCCTTGTGATTTACATTCGGAAACTGCATTAATGATTGATGCTCTGCCTACCCCTTGTCTGGAAGAGAGAGTTCACGGCTTGGGTTCCTGCGAGGGTGAGCGGCGGAAAGCAGTGAGGCACCAGCCACGCTCTCGCTCGCTTGTCATGGGCTGTTCCCCCGCACTGCTGCTCGCTCTCTGGCTGCTCAGCATCAGGGGCACTCTTTCCTTTGAGCTCACTATTCTCCACACTAACGATGTGCACACCAGGATGGAGGAGACCAGCGAGGATTCGAGCAAGTGCAGGTCAAACTGTTATGCTGGAGTGGCCAGGAGATTGACTAAAATCCGAGAGATCAGGCAGCAGGAGAAAAATGTGCTGCTGTTGGATGCCGGGGATCAGTACCAGGGAACCATCTGGTTCAATTATTACAAAGGTGCTGAGGCTGCCCACTTCATGAACAAACTGAACTACGATGCAATGGTAAGAGAGCATTAATGTGCTGGAAATATCTCCTTTCCAATTTGAGTTAGAGGAAATTTGCCGTTCTTTTGACCAACCTTCAAAGCTCAATCAATTTACAAACTGTTCTTTTAGATTGGACAATTGCTAATGGTGCTCCACTAGTGGGAAAGAAGGAAATTCTAGGCCAATTAGCCTGATTTCTGTCTGTAAAATACTAGAAGCTACAATTAAGGATAGCGTAGATGAACACATTGAAAGTATTCAGCTGACCAGAGAGCCAGCATAAATTTGCTAATGGTAAGGTCACGTGACAAATCTAATTGACTATTTGAGGAGGTGATTAAAATAGTGAAATGTCTATCGATATTTATGTAGACTTCAGGAAACACCTGAAAAAATCCCTCACTGGAAGCCATTAAGTAAAGATGAAGCTCATGAAATTATTAATCTGGTTAGGAAGTCGATGCTAAGATAGGTGGCAATGTAGCAATATAGATGGAAGCTCACAATTTTAAAAAGGATGCGGGGGAGAGAGGGGAAACGAGAATTTCTAAGTAGTTGGGTAGGGGGTTGTCCCAATCATCCAGTGGCACATTGGGGAAGCTTCCTGGAGAAAGACTAAAAGAGCCGTCCCTTCAGGCTTTTCACCTGTCCACCAAAGGAATGGAAGGAGTTTGGGAGGAACCTGCAGAAATTCTGTCCACTGGTGTTTTTATGGTGTTGTTGGAGAGTGCCTTTGGGATGATCCTTTCTTCACTGTCAGTACAGATCTATTTTATCTTTCTCCTTCTTTCAACATGCTCTCTCTATTCATTGCAGGAGTGAAGGGTTGGTGATGGTGGAGGAGTGACATCTACATGGATCTTCTATGCATTTTCTTAACTATTTTTCCTACCCCAACAATATAGAATCATTACAGTGCAAAAGGTGGCAATTCAGCCCATCATGTGTGCATTCGCTCTCAAAGTATATTCTACAAAATCCCTCTCCCTTGCCTTATCCCCACAACTTTGCACATTCTTTCTTTTCAGATAGCAACTTTTGAAAAGCTTGATCGAACCTGCCTCCAACACACTCTCAGGCCATTTGATTTCATTTGGTTTTATTTAGTATTATCACATATATTACTTTACAGTGAAAAGTATTGTTTCTTGCGTGCTATACAGACAAAGTATATCGTACGTAGAGAAGGAAAGGAGAGGGTGCAAAATGTAGTGTTATAATCATAGCTGGCATGCAGAGAAAGATCAACTTAATATGGGATAGGTCCATTCAAAAGTCTGATGGCAGCAAGGAAGAAGCTGTTCTTGAGTCAGTTGGTACATGAGCTCAGACTTTTGTATATTTTTCCCGAAGGAAGAGGTGGAAGAGAGTATGTCCAGGGTGTGTGGAGTCCTCGATTATACTGGCTGCTTTTCCAAGGCAACGGGAAGTGTAGACAGAGTCAATGGATGAGAGACTGGTTTACGTGATGGACTGGACTACGTTCACAACCCTTTATAGTTTCTTGCGGTCTTGGACAGAGCAGGAGCCATACCAAGGTCTGATACAACCAGAAGGAATGCTTTCTATAGTGCATCTATAAAAGTTGGTGAGAGTCGTAGCTGACATGCCAAATTTCCTTAGCCTCCTGAGGAAGCAGAGTTGGTGGGCTTTCTTAACTATAGCATTGTTCCAGAATCCAATGACCCTGTAGGTGAAAATATATCCCTCACTTCACTTTTACCCCTTTTGTCAATTATATTGAATCTGTGCCCTCCAGTTCTTGATGTTCTCTTGGCCATATTCTGCAGTCTCTTGAACACCTCTATCAAGTTTCCTCTCAGTCCTCTTTTCTCTAAGGAAAACAGTCCCAATCTCTCCAATCTACCCTCATAGCTACTGTCCTTTATCCCTGGAATTATTCATGTAAATCTCCACTGCAATCTCTCCAATGCCTTCACATCCTTCCTCAAGTATGACACCTAGAACTGGATGGAGTACTTCAGATGAGACCAAATTAGTGTCTTATACAAGTTCAACATGAATTCCTTACTCTTGTATCTGGAATACTATATGCTTCATTAACTGCTCTCCCAACATGTCCTGCCACCTTCAATGACTTATGTACATATACACCAAGGTTCCTCTGTTCCTGCACCCCCTTTAGAGTTTCTCCCATTGTTTTAGACTATCTCTACATATTCTTCTTGCCACAATGAATCACCTCACACTTCTTTGCATTGAACATCACGTGCCTTTTGTCTGCCCAGTCCACCAACATGTGTATGTCCTTTCGAAGTTCAAGATTATCCTCATCACAATTGACAATGCTTCCAATTTTCATATCATCCACAAATTTTGAAATCATGCCCTGAACATCACAGTCTAGGTCATTAATATACAACAGGAAGAGCAAGGGTCCCAACACTGACCTCTGCAGAACTCCACTACAAACCTTCCTCCAATCTGAAAAACAACGATTCATCACTATGCTGTTTCCTGTCTCTCAGTTGATTTCTTGCCCAAGTGTCTACTTTGCCTTTCATTCCATGAGCTAGAATTTTGCTCACAAGTCTGTTGTGTGGCACTGTATCAAATGCCTTTTGAGGCTCCATATAAAGCACATCAACAGTGTTAACCTTCATCCTTCTCTGTTACTTCATCAAAAACTCCAGCAAGTTAGTTAAATGTGATGAATCCATGCTGGCTTTCCTTAATTATCCTGCACTTATTTAAGTGACTATTTATTTTGTCTGGAACTATAGTTTTCAAAAGTTTCCTTACCCATGAAGTCAAACTGACTGCTCTGCTTTATCTTTGCTCCTCTTTCTAAGCGAGGGTATAGTATTCACAATTCTCTAGTCCTCTGTGTTTAAGGAAAACAGGAAGATTATCATCAGTGTTTCTGCAATTTCAACTTCACGTCCCTCAGTACTCTTGGATGCATCTCATCTGGTCCTGGTACCTTATCAATTTTAAGTAAAGATGGTCTTTCTAATACCGCCTGCTTCTCAATTGTAAATTCCTCTGGTGTACCACTTTCCTCCTCTCTATCCTTAGCCTGCATAGCATCCTCTTTCTTTTTAAAGACAGATACAAAGTATTAATTTAATACCACCACTATTTCTCCTGCTTCCATATGCAAGTTTCCTTTATCATCCCTAATTGGCCTTACTCTTTCTTTTACCTCCCTTTTATTATTTACATGCTTACACAAGCTAAGCGTGTAAATTATATCAGCTGCCAGTCTCTTTTCATGCTCCCTCCTTGCTTTTCTCATTAACTTTTTCCATTTCCTCTCTGGTCCTTCTATACTCAGCCCGATTCTCCTTTATCTTTTCTACCTGACATCTGTCATACGAGCATTTATTTCTTTTCATCTTCACCTCTAACTCTCTCATCATCCAGGGTACTCTACATCTATTTGTCCTACCTTTTCCCTTCAAGGGAATATACCTTGCCGTTGCCTGTAATTCTATTAATTCTATCTCTTTGAAGACAACCCATTGTTCAGCCACCATTTTTTCCACCAACATTTCATTCCAACTCACTCGACTCAGATGCATTCTCATTGCACTTTCCCGCAATTATTTAACTCTGTTCTGGATTGTCCTTGTCCTTTTTAAGGCCAACCAAACCTTATGATAAAATGGTCATTGTCCCCAAAATGGTCTCCCACTGTCACTTGCGCCATTTCCCAGAACCAGGTCCAAGAGTGCCTGCCCCTCTTTTGCACCAGAAACATACTACTGCAGAAAATTATCTCGAATAAACTCCAAAACTCTCACCCTGTTCCCCCTTAGCGCTATTCCTATTCCGGGCTATATTTGGATAATTGAAGTTTCCTATTACAATTGCTCCATAATTCTTGCATCTCTCTGAAATTTCTTTGCAAATTTATTTCTCTACATCTGTTCCACTATATACCACACCGATCAATGTTACTACACCTTTTTCATTCCTTATCTCTAGCCAGAGAGTTTCCCTCCTTGATTCCTCTCTCTCTGGTACTGTAGTGCCACCTTTAATCAATACTGCCAAGCTGCCCTTTTCTTCCTTTCCTATCTCTTCTAAATACTTTGAACCGTGGGATATTTAACACCCAGTGACATCCTTGACTCTGGTACCAGGGAGGCAACATACCATCCTGGAGTCACGCCTGCCCGCTCCCCTAACTGTGGAATCCTCTATCACTATAGCACTTCCACTCTTCCACCTCCCCTCCTTTTCAGCTGATCCACCTATGGTGCCAGGAACTTGGCTCTTGCCACAGTCCCCTGAGGAACCATCTGGCTCACCAGCATCCAAAGTGGAAAAGTGGGCAGAGAGTGCCTTGGGGAATTCCCACAATATCTGTTTGTTTCCCTTAGATATTCTGGTGGTCCCCTGCCTGTGTGCTTCTTATCTGCGGTGTGACCACATCTCGAAACTTGCTATCCATTTAATCTGCAGCCTTGCAGATGCACTACAGTGACTCCAGCTGCCACTCATATTCTGTAACCCAAAGCCTAAGTTTCTGTGGCTGATGGCACTTCCTGCAGATGTAGTCATCGAGGGCACTTTGTGCCTGCATGACTTCCACATCCCGCAGAATGCAAATTCTACATAGCCGAGCTGCACTGAAGAGCCTAAAGTTTTATATAGACTGTTTAATGACTGTCAGTCACCAATCACCTTCTCCTTTCCCCCTCATGTCTCTTTGTGAAGTTTTGCTGCTCTTTCATTCTCACAATCTTTTATCTCACCAAGTTCCTTTCCTCTCCCTGCCTCTTCTTTCCTGGCAGAAGACCTTGTAGTAATAATAAATTGCACCAGTATTTAAAATGTAAATGAGCAAAACAAGTAAAATAACCACCAACCAGTCACTTAGCGAGTTCCCGCTTGACTTTCTCCAAATCTGGTTGGTCCACCGAGACCCATCACCAGCAGCTATCTCTTTTTGAACTTGTGGCTCCTCTCACATTCTACTTGTGTTCATTGATGAATTTATAATTGATAAATCCGATAACTCACGATAAGTCCACCACTCTTTATAAACCTTACTGATACAAATAAATCCTTACAATGATAAATTACCAGTTTGATAGAAACAAGCAGGGCCAATGGATACTTGCCAGACAGTCAATCACCTACCTGCTCCCCTGTGTTGTCACACTTTGATTTTCTTTTAGAATGTGTGCACTGGAAACTGGTTACAGTTTAGCCCCCAGATGAACTTCCCAATCTCTTTCTCTATGCTTTAGTTCCTGCTGTACTCACACACTCAAGAGATGGAATATAGATTCAATTGTAATTTCTTTGACATTTCATCAAAGTCAACCTGTCATGAATGTGATACTCTAAGCTCTAAGGGTTTTTTATATAGAAAATCACAATTCAATTGTGCAAATTCAAAGTCCATTTGGCATTATAGTTATTGAGTCATAGCACAGGATGAGAGCCATCTTTTCCAAGTGTTTTGAGCATTTCCCAGTGAGCGTTCACTTACTAGAATTTATAAACTAATTTGCTAACTCATTGAATCAACTCCAAAAGCAAAGACCTCAAGGTCACATTTTTATATGACTGGGCCTGGCTCGCACCCAATCTGGAAGTGTATAAAATCTCATGCGAAGACATTGGGATCATTTCTCAATGTCATCGCACACATACGTGGTTTTGAAGTTGTCAGGCATGTGGGCCAATCAGATGCATTCCTGCCAACAATTAAAGGGCTGACTAAGGCCTTTAAAAGTCCAATTGATAGCGATTTTAATCCATGCTTTTTGTGGCTCAAGGCACAGGAAAAACTGGTGGACACGCATTAGGTTTTTTGCATTTCCTTATCCAAGAGTGGGATAAAAGGCTCCCGGAGCAGTAACAGTTTCTCTGTGATAGAGTTTGTAGCTGTGTGAATATAGAGTTTAGTTTGAGTTTACTAGTTATTGTTTAGTATTTGAAACGTGACTTTCAACATTTCAGGACTCCCCAGGAAGGTTTCCTGAGGATTGGAGGACAGTGTTCCATCATTTGCAAGGCACTGGTCCTCTGCATCTGATCCAATAAGGTTGGAGTACCCTGAAGCGAAAGGGAGGGGCAGGAGGGAGAGGAGGCAAGGGTAGCACAGACAGCGTTTGAGGCAGAGACCTGTAAGGCACATGCTAAGTCAGCGCAGGGCCAGCAGGGAGATGGGCCAAGGTGGAGGCCATGTCAAAGACACATAGCTATATAAAACCTTAGTTAGGCCACATTTGAAGTATTATGTAAAGTTTTGGTCACCACACTACCAGAAGAACGTGAAAGCTTTGGAGAGAGTGCAAAGAAGGTTCACTAGGATGTTGCCTGGTCTCAAGGGTGTTGGCTATGAGGAGAGGTTGAATAAACTAGGATTGTTTTTGCTGGAAAGGCAGAAGCTAAGAGGAGACCTGAACGAGGTCTACACAATTACGAGAGGCATAGACAGGCTTTTTCCCCAGGGTGGAAGTGTCAATTACAAGGGGGCACAGGTTCAAGGTGAGGAGGGGGAAATTTTATTGTGTGCTGTGCCCTGCACTATCTGACCCCGATAAGGGGGGCCCAATGGAGGCTGAGGAGAGTGAGGAGAGGAGAGTCCCACAGGTCAGGGAGGATGGCTCCATTGATGGATCAGAGGATGAACCAGGGAACACACAGAGTGAGGAGTTTGAGGCGGACAATATGAGAATTCGGGGAGTAGGGACACAAGGGATACATGGATCCATCGAACCTTCAGCTATGCATCCAAGGCATGGAGGCTGCCTCAATCCAATAGCAATGTCTCACTCTTTCCTGAAGAGCCCAACGTGGAAATGCTGTAGCACACAAAGCCCTCAGCTTAAAAACCTGTGCAACATCTGGCCAATGTACAAAGCCTGCCGCTAACTCAACCCATTGAATTGAGGACCACGTTTATGTGACTTCATATTAACATAAGAACAGCACACAAATGTGCCAAACCTGACATAATATTCAAAGCAATGAATGCAGGTAATGTCACCTGTGACATGCCCCTGTTGTGCTTAAGGTGCCTTCAACTTTCATTGCAGGTGCTGCGTGTTGGTGCCCCCCTCACTGGCAGTGCCATTGTAGGCAGTCTGCTGACTTTGCTGTCCCGGTGGTTGCGGTGATCTTGGTGGGCCGATCCTCTGGCTCTGTCTGGGAAGGAGCATCCAGCCTCATGGATGGGCATTGCTCAGATGCTGTGGCATCGTCAGATGCAGCAGGCACTGGCAGAGGAGCTGCTGCCCTTGTCCAGAGTGCCTCGAGAGGAACCCACAGAGATGACTGGCAGCTTGTCTGCCAGCGTGAGGTGTGTTTACACCCCCTGCTCAGCATGATGGATGGACACCTAGCAGAGAGACTAAATGCCTCATCCATCTCTCACACTAGCAGTGAGCTCCAGAGGTCACAACTGGAGTGCTGGTTTGCAGGTCCGAGCATGACCCCTGGAACCCCTGAGGGTGTCCCTGAAGCAGACCCTCTATAAGAGCCACCACTCTCTCAATGGAGGAGGACATGGGCTTGGTGCTGAGTCAATGCAGAACTCACATTCCGCGTGGACTCCTGAATGATGGAAGACATGGCACATAAGCCCTCGTAAACTTCCACCAGATCTCCACACACATCCTGCTGGACATAAAGCATCTGCCGTCTGATGGACAAGTCTAGAGGCTCCACCTCTACCTCTGATTCAGCATGGTCCCAGTCTCCAGCAGTGCTCCCACTGTCAGCACCCTGGGACCTCTCTGCCTCTGTCACCACCTCATGCAGAGTGCACTACCCACAAAGCTGAAGACATAATTCCCACCAACATGTGAGCATTTGCATTGGTATCTGCTATGGAAATGCAGCGTGACGCAGGTTCAGGAGCAATGCCTTCATGAGTGCCTGATGGGGGGTCTTCGGGTGGTGCAGTCAGCACATAAAGAACAAAGAACAAAGAACAATACAGCACAGGAACAGGCCCTTCGGCCCTCCAAGCCCGCGCCGCTCCCCGGTCCAGGATTGAATCCTGAATCCAGGATCCCCGCCCAATTTTCCAGCCTATCTACATACCAATATCCTATCCACCGAGCTGTCCCTCACAGCTACGATGCTTTCTTCATTACAACCTATTAACTCACCCCCACCCCCCCATTCCAGACCTTGTGATCTCCAGGGAGAGGCGAAAACCCAGAGTGAAAAACCCCAGGGCCAATATGGGGAAAAAAAAAATCTGGGAAATTCCTCTCCGACCCCCTGAGGCGATCGAAACGAGTCCAGGAGATCACAATGGCCCTGATCGGAAAATGCTTCCCAACCCTAGTCATTTCCACTTCCACGAACACCATATGAATTCCCTGCCCCTGAGACAGGTTCCCAACTATCCGCAGTCTCGCTCTGTACTGGCACCAGCAAGATGATCATAGAATGAAGCCTTGAAACGAGAAACAAGGAACAATTAGCCCGCGCCGCTCCCTGGTCCAAACTAGACCACTCTCTTGTATCCCTCCATTCCCACTCCCTTCATATAGCTGTCTAGATAAGTCTTAAACGTTCCCAGTGTGTCCGCCTCCACCACCTTGCCCGGCAACACATTCCAGGCCCCCACGACCCTCTGTGTGAAATATGTCCTTCTGATATCTGTGTTAAACCTCCCCCCCCTCACCTTGAACCTATGACCCCTCGTGAACGTCACCACCGACCCGGGGAAAAGCTTCCCACCGTTCACCCTATCTATGCCTTTCATAATTTTATACACCTCTATTAAGTCTCCCCGCATCCTCCGTCTTTCCAAGGAGAACAACCCCAGTTTCCCCAATCTCTCCTCATAACCAAGCCCCTCCATACCAGGCAACATCCTGGTAAACCTCCTCTGTACTCTCTCCAAAGCCTTCACGTCCTTCTGGTAGTGTGGCGACCAGAACTGGACGCAGTATTCCAAATGCGGCCGAACCAACGTTCTATACATCTGCAACATCAGACCCCAACTCTTATACTCTATGCCCCGTCCTATAAAGGCAAGCATGCCATATGCCTTCTTCACCACCTTCTCCACCTGCGACGTCACCTTCAAAGATCTGTGGACTTGCACACCCAGGTCCCTCTGCATCTCTACACCCTTTATGGTTCTTCCATTTATCGTGTAGCTCCTCCCTACATTATTCCCATCAAAATGCATCACTTCGCATTTATCAGGATTGAACTCCATCTGCCATTTCCTTGCCCAAATTTCCAGCCTATCTATATCATTCTGTAGCCTCTGACAATGTTCCTCACTATCTGCAAGTCCTGCCAGTTTTGTGTCGTCCGCAAACTTACTGATCACTCCAGTTACTCCTTCTTCCAGACCATTTATATAAATCACAAACAGCAGAGGTCCCAATACAGAGCCCTGCGGTACACCACTAGTCACAGGCCTCCAGCCGGAAAAAGACCCTTCCACTGCCACCCTCTGTCTTCTATGACCAAGCCAGTTCTCCACCCATCTAGCCACCTCCCCCTTTATCCCATGGGATCCAACCTTTTTCACTAGCCTACCATGAGGGACTTTGTCAAACGCTTTACTAAAGTCCATATAGACAACATCCACGGCCCTTCCTTCGTCAACCATTTTGGTCACTTCTTCAAAAAACACCACCAGGTTAGTGAGGCATGACCTCCCTCTCACAAAACCATGTTGACTATCGTTAATGAGTTTATTCCTTTCTAAATGCGCATACATCCTATCTTTAAGAATCTTCTCCAACAACTTCCCCACCACGGACGTCAAGCTCACCGGCCTATAATTACCCGGGTTATCCTTCCTACCCTTCTTAAATAACGGGACCACATTGGCTATCCTCCAATCCTCTGGGACCTCACCTGCGTCCAGTGACGAGACAAAGATTTGCGTCAGAGGCCCAGCGATTTCACCTCTCGTCTCCCTGAGCAGCCTTGGATAGATTCCATCAGGCCCTGGGGATTTGTCAGTCTTTATATTCTCTAACAAACCTAACACTTCCTCCTTTGTAATGGAGATTTTCTCCAACGGTTCAACACTCCCCTCCAAGACACTCCCAGTCAACACATCCCTCTCCTTTGTGAATACCGACGCAAAGTATTCATTTAGGATCTCCCCTACTTCTTTGGGCTCCAAGCATAAGTCCCCACTTTTGTCCCTGAGAGGTCCGATTTTTTCCCTAACAACCCTTTTGTTCCTAACGTATGAATAAAATGCCTTGGGATTCTCCTTAATCCTGTCTGCCAAGAACATTTCGTGACCCCTTTTTGCTCTTCTAATTCCTCGTTTGAGTATTTTCCTACTTTCATTGTACTCCTCCAGAGCTCCCTCCGTTTTTAGCTGCTTGGACCTAACATACGCCTCTCTTTTCCTTTTGACCAGTCCCTCAATTTCCCTGGTTATCCACGGTTCTCTAATCCTACCCTTCCTATCCTTCTTTTTTACAGGCACATGCTTGTCCTGTAGCCCTAACAACCGTTCCTTAAAAGACTGCCACATACCAGATGTGGATTTACCCTCAAACAGCCTCTCCCAATTAAGAGCTGCCAATTTCTGCCTGATCCCAATAAAGTTAGCCTTCCCCCAATCCAACACCTTACCCTTGGGACACCACTCATCCTTTTCCATCACTATCCTAAAGCTAACAGAATTGTGGTCACTATTTGCCACATGTTCCCCAACCAAAACTTTGAAGACCTGACCGGGCTCATTCCCCAGTACCAGGTCCAGTATAGCCCCCTCTCTAGTCGGGCTGTCCACATATTGTTCCAACGAACCCTCCTGTACACATTTTACAAATTCCTCCCCATCCAGAGTCCCTGCCCTCAGCGATTTCCAGTCTATACCAGGGAAATTGAAGTCTCCCACTACAACAACCCTATATTTCCTGCACCTATCCAGTATCTCCTGACATATCCATTCTTCCACTTCCCTTGGGCTGTTGGGGGGCCTGTAGTACACCCCCAACATAGTGACTGCGCCCTTCCTGTTTCTAAGCTCCACCCAGAGTGACTCGCTACACGACTGCTCTGAATTGTCCTCCCTCTGCACCGCTGTAATATGCTCTCCAACCAATACCGCTACTCCCCCACCTCTTTTGGCCCCTCCTCTGTCTCGCCTAAAACACTTGTACCCTGGAATATTCAGCTGCCAGTCCTGTCCCTCTTTCAACCAAGTCTCTGTCACCGCAGCCACATCCAAATTCCTCGTGCGCATTAAGGCCCCAAGTTCGTCTGTTTTACCTGCTACGCTCCTTGCATTGAAGTATAAGCACTCCAGACCCCCAGGCTCAGTGAGGTCGTCCTCCCCCAGAGTGCTCTTCTTCTTTGCCAGCCTTGTCCCAGCCCCAAGCTTGTCCCCAGCCACCTCACTTATAGACCTAATAGTTTGATCCCCACCCCCCTGCCATACTAGTTTAAACCCCCCCGAACAGCACTAGCAAAGCTCCCAGCCAGGATATTTGTGCCCTTCCAACTTAGTTGTGACCCCTCCCTCTTGTACAGGTGCCATCCTCTCCTGAAAACCTCCCATTGGTCTATGAAAATAAAGCCCTCCCTCCTGGACCAGTCCTTTAGCCAGGCATTCATTTGAACCAACTCCCTATTCTTAGCCTCACTGGCACGAGGCATTGGGAGCAGCCCAGAGATGGCCACCCTAGTGACCCTACTTTTTAACCTATTTCCCAACTCCCTGAATTGCTCCCTGAATTGCTCTCCACCAATGTGTATAATGACATCAGTTTCTTTATCTTCCCCTTTTAATATGCCTCCTATCCGCTCGGAGACATCCGTGACCCCAGCACCAGGTAGGCAGACTACCATCCTGGAGTCCCTTTCGCCCCCACAGAATCGCCTGTCTGTGCCTCTAACTGATGCATCCCCCACCACTATCGCTCTCCTAACCCCTCTCTTCCCTTTCCTTCACATCTATGGAAGGAAGGCACAACACCAGTGAATTCACTCATCATTGTCATTAGACAGCGTAGGTGGCTTGCTGAGATGATGGATGATGGTAACTCAACTCTAGAGTATCACTCTCACTCTCGCTCCTAGTCAGGACCAACAACTTGGAGAGTCACCCACCAGTTCAGTGATGCTCCGCAGTATTGAGACTTGTCTGTTCCTGACAGGGGACAATAGAAAGGGCTCCATCTTCCTTGAGGACCATTCTGGATGCCCCCACCCCCACATGGGCAATTAGCGAGTCATTTCACTGCGGCACACCTTCCCCCTCCAATGCACTATGGCCTATTGAGCTGACAGTTCAGCCTTGGCAGGGCAGGCTTCAGTGCCAGTTGGCAGACACACACAAATCCGAGCGCCCAGAGGAACGGAAACCGGATTACACCTCTCCACACAGGTCCATGCCATCTCCACACAGGTCCGTACCATCTTCACACAGGATCATACTCTCACAGCACTTACCCTTGCCAGCTGCACACAGCTGTGGCACAGCACGTTGTGCCCAATGACCTCGGCAGCACCCTCCATCCAGGCCTTCTCTGTTAGGTGGGGCGGCCTACTCTTTCCATCCCTGGGTATCAAGATGCTGTGCCTGGCACTGACCCCCTGCACCAACACAGACAGACACTGATCTGTAAAATGGGGGCACTTAGCCCATCCGATTTACTCTCCTGCCCTCCTGGTGTCCATGACACATCTAGAGAGCGAATTGCGTGGAAGATGCGGAAAGTCTGCAGAGAGATTTGGATAGGCTGAGTGAGTGGGTGAGGATCTGGCAGATGGAGTATAACGTTGACAAGTGTGAGGTTATCCACTTTGGAAGGAATAATAGTAAAATGGACTATTATTTAAATGGTGAAAAATTACAACATGCTACTGTGCAGAGGGACCTGGGGATCCTTGTGCATGAATCGCAAAAACTCAGTTTGCAGATGCAGCAGGTGATCAAGAAGGCAAATGGAATGTTGGCCTTTATCGCGAAGGGGATGGAATATAAAAGCAGGGAGGTCTTGCTGCAATTGTACAAGGTACTGGTGAGGCCGCAACTAGAGTACTGTGTGCAATTTTGGTCCCCTTGTTTGCGGAAGGATATATTGGCCTTGGAGGGAGTACAGAGAAGGTTCACCAGGTTGATACCGGAGATGAGGGAGTTGGCTTATGAGGAGAGATTGAGTAGATTGGGCCTGTACTCGTTGGAGTTTAGAAGGCTGAGGGGAGATCTTATAGAGACATATAAGATAATGAAGGGGCTAGACAGGGTAGAGGCAGAGAGATTCTTTCCACTTAAAAAGGAAACAAGAACTAGAGGACACAGCCTCAAAATAAGGGGGAGTCAGTTTAGAACAGAGTTGAGGAGGAACTTCTTCTCTCAGAGGGTAGTGAATCTCTGGAATTCTCTGCCCATCGAAGCAGTGGAGGCTAACTCGTTAAATATGTTTAAGACACAGGTAGATAGATTTCTGATCAATAAGGGAATTAAGGGTTATGGGGAGCAGGCGGGTAAGTGGAACTAAACCACTATCAGATCAGCCATGATCTTATTGAATGGCAGGGCAGGCTCGAGGGGCTAGATGGCCTACTCCTGCTCCTATTTCTTATGTTCTTATATTCTTATGTTCTCTACACTCACAGTATCCACACAGGAAGCCGTCTTCAGCCACACAACCTTCCCCAAAACTCATGCAACTTTCAGGGAGCTTCCCCTCCTTTTAAACCCCAGGCTGAGTCCAAAATAAGAGAGCCGTCCCACATCCTAATCAAGTAACAGCCTGACATAATCAGACTCACTAAATTACACCAACAGCAATTTCACAGACACCACCATCACTGGGGCATCTCACAGAAGTGATGTAGAAGTCCACATTTGGGTGGAACTTGCCGTGGGGGTCCTGACACTGACTTCAAATTCCATGAAATCTCATGACATCAGGTCAAACATATCAAAGGAATCATCTTGCTCATTATCATCCCTCAACTGATGAATCAGTTTTGCTCTATAATGAACATCACTTGGAAGAAGTGTTAAAGTTGGCAGTATCACTGAATATTCTATAGGAGAGAGGACTTCAATGTCTATCACTGAGTGACTCAATAGTTCCACTACTAACCAAGCCAGCGGAGTCCTCAAGGACATAATTGTCAGAGTGGAGTTGTGGCAGGTTTGTAAGAGAAGCAACATGAGGAGAAAAGCTCCCTGTCCTTATCAATTTATTCTGTTGCAGATGCATTGTCAATGTCCATATTTATGGGGATGACCAGTGAACAGGGGATACAAAATACTGTCTTTACACTCAGGGCACCTTCTATCATGTTGTGTGGCACTACCACTAAATTGTATGGACTCAGAACAGATCTAGCAGCTCAAAACTGAATCCATGAGACACAGTGGAACAACAGCAGAAGCTGTATTCAACCAGACTCTGTAAACTCATGGTCTGACATATCCATCATTCAACTATAACCATCAATCCTGGTTCAGGATTATAAGAGAACATGCCAGGAACACCATAAGTCATAGCTGAAAGTGAGGTGCCACCCTGCTACAGAACTCCATCCATCTGAAACAATGGAAATAATATGCTATCACCAGAGATAAGAGTTCCACATCCAATGAATCGGATCAAAGCACTGAATCAACATCCTGACTGTAACTGAAAACTTGTGTTCCAGAACTAACTGCAGCCAGCCCTAGGCAAGCTGCTCCAACACTAACTCAGCATATAAAAACAGATAGCAAAAGTTTCTATAAATATATAAAACGAAAAAGAGTGGCTAAAGTAAACATTGGTCCTTTAGAGGACAAGAAGGAGGATGTAATAACTGGATATGAGAAAATGGCTGAGGCATTGAACAGGTATTTTGTGTTGGTCTTCACAGTGGAAGACACAACATGCCAAAAATTGATGACAGGAAGGCTATGGCAGGTGAGGACCTAGAAACTATCATTATCACGAAAGAGGTAGTGTTGGGCAAGTTAATGGGGCTAAAGGTAGACAAGTTTACTGGTCCTGATGGAATGCATCCCAGGGTACTAAAAGAGATGGCGGGAGAAATAGCAAATGCACTAGTTTACCAAAATTCGCTGGACTCTGGGGTGGATCCCGCAGATTGGAAAACAGCAAATGTGACGTCACTGTTTAAAAAAGGAGGTAGACAAAAGGCAGGTAACTATAGGCCGGTTAGCTTAACTTCTGTAGTAGAGAAAATGCTTGAATCTATCATCAAGGAAGAAATAGCGAGACATCTGGATATAAATTGTCCCATTGGTAAGACGCAGCATGGGTTCATAAAGGGCAGATCATGTTTGACTAATTTGGTGGAATTCTTTGAGAACATTACATGTGCAGTGGACAATGGGGAACCTGTGGATGTGGTGTATCTGGATTTCCAGAAGGCATTTGACAAGACTGCTACATAAGAGAAAGGTGCATGGTATTAGGGGTAATGTATTAGCATGGATAGAGGATTGGTTAACTAACAGAAAGCAAAGAGTGGGGGTAAATGGGTGTTTTCCTGGTTGGCAATCAGTCACTAGTGGTGTGCCTCAGGTATCAGTGTTGGGACCGCAATTGTTTACGATTTACATAGATGATTTGGAGTTGGGGACCAAGTGTAGTGTGTCAAAATTCACAAATGACATTAAGATGGGTGGAAGAGCAAAGTGTACAGAGGACGCTGAAAGTCTGCAAAGGGATATAGATAATCTAAGTGAGTGGGCGAGGGTCTGGCAGATGGAGTACAGTGTTGGTAAATGTGAGGTCATCCATTTTGGTAGGAATAACAGCAAAATGAACTATTATTTAAATGGTAAAAAATTGCTACATGCTGCTGTGCAGAGGGACCTAGGTGTCCTTGTGCAGGAATCTCAAGGAGTTGGTTTGTAGGTGCAGCAGGTAATTAAGAAGGCAAATAGAATTTTGTCCTTCATTGCTAGAGGGATGAAGTTTAAAAACAGTGAGATTACGTTGCAGCTGTATAAGGTGCTGGTGAGGCCACACCTGGAGTACTGTGTACAGTTTTGGTCTCCTTACTTGAGAAAGGATATACTGGCACTGGAGGGGGTGCAGAGGAGATTCATTAGGTTGATTCCAGAGTTGAGAGGGTTGGCTTATGAGGAGAGATCGAGTAGACTGGGGCTATACTCATTGGAATTCAGAAGAATGAGGGGAGATCTTATAGAAACATATAAGATTATGAAGGGAATAGATAAGATTGAAGCAGGGAAGTTGTTTCCACTGGCGGGTGAAACTAAAACTAGGGGGCATAGCCTCAAAATAAGGGGAAGCAGATTTAGGACTGAGTTGAGGAGGAACTTCTTCACACAAAGAGTTGTGAATCTGTGGAATTCCCTGCCCAGTGAAGCAGTTGAGGCTACCTCATTAAATGTTTTTAAGGCAAGGATAGATAAATTTTTGAACGGTAAATGAATTAAGGGTTATGGTGAGCGGGCAGGTAAGGAGCTGAGTCCACAAAAAGATCAGCCATGATCTTATTGAATGGCGGAGCAGACTTGAGGGGCCAGATGGCCTACTCCTGCTCCTAGTTCTTATGTTCTTATTAACACAGCTACTGGTGTCAACCTGACAAATTGAAAATTTGCCCTACAAAAAACAGGACAAATCCAATCAACACTTCAGAGCCAAGTCAATCCCTCACTAACCAAGTTTTCTCAAAAGAGCCTCCAATCCTATTCTCAACAAACAGACAGACAAGATTTGGGTTAATTATACCATCAGCAGCTGTACAGACTGTTGCCTCTTTCCCAAATCTAGGTGATCAGCAGCTAATCACTCTGCTCTGTTTTCACTGATTGCCGCATCAGACCAGCTCAATTGCTTTCAGATAGACAGCCTGTGGGGATGTAGCTTCAAACCCACCACAGCAGGTTAAATATACCTAATTAACAAGTCTGGAATTGAAAGTTCATCTCAGTAATGATGGCCATGAAACTATCATTATTGTTGTAAAGATCGTCTAGTTCAGAATATCCTTTAGGAAAGGAAATCTATTCTTACCTGGTTTGGCCTACATATGACTCCAGACCTCCAGCAGTATAGTTCATTCTGAATTCCCTCTCAAATAACCTAGCAAGCCATTCAGTTGTGATAATTAAGGATGCTGATCTTGGGCAATGAAATCCACATTCCATGAAAGAATTTCTTTAAAACTGCAGAACCAATTGTTGCCAAAATTGGCTGGTTTGGATTTGTCCTGCTTTTTACATATAGGACATACCTGGACAATAGAACATAGAACATAGAAAGCCACAGCACAAACAGGCCCTTCGGCCCACAAGTTGCGCCGATCACATCCCCACCTCTAGTCCTATCTATAGCCCTCAATCCCATTAAATCCCATGTACTCATCCAGAAGTCTCTTAAAAGACCCCAACGAGTTTGCCTCCACCACCACCGACGTCAGCCGATTCCACTCACCCACCACCCTCTGAGTGAAAAACTTACCCCTGACAATCTTCCACATTGCTGGGTAAATGCCAGTATTATAGCTGTACTGGAACAGTTTGGCTAGGGAAACGGCAAGTTCTGGAACACAGATCTTCAGTACTATTGTCAGAATATTGTCAGGTCTCATTGCCTTTGCAGTAACCAGTGCCTGCGGCTGTTTCTTGAAATCACAAGGGATGAATTGACTTGACTGAAGGCCAGTAGTTGTGGTGCTGGGAATCTCTGGAGGTGTCTGAGTTGGATCATCAACTTGGCACTTCTGGCTGAAGATTGTAGCAAATGTTTCAGTCTTCTTGTTTGTACTGATGTGCTGAGCTCCTCCAACACTGAGGATGGGGATATTTGTGGAGCTTCTTCCTCCAATGAGTTGTTTAATTGTCCACCACCATTCATGGCTGGATATGGCAGGAGTGCAGAGCTTAGATCTGATCCGTTGATTGTGGGATCCCTTAGCTCTGCCTATCACTTGCTGCTTATGCTGTTTATCGTGCAAGTATCTTCCCCAAGTGTGATTTTTAGATATGATTTATCTACTCCTGACGTGCCGTCCTGCTGGGTTGATCCCCTCTCTACTTGCCTGGATGAGTGCAGCTCCAACAACACTCAAGAAGCTCGACACCATCCAAGATAAAGCTGCCTGCATAATTAGCACCCTATCCACAAATATTCACTCCCACCACTGCTGAAGCACAGTGGCAGCAATGTGTACCATCTACAAGGTGCACTACAAGAACTCACCAAAGCTTCTAAGGCAGCACTTTCCAAACCTACACCCACTACCATCTAGAAGGACAAGGGTAACAGACGCATGGAAACACCACCACCTGAAAGTTCCCCTCCAAGCCACTAACCATCCTGACTTGGAAATATATTGCTGTTCCTTCACTGTCAGTGGGTCAAAATCCTGGAAATCCCTCCCTGACAGTACTGTGGGTGTACCTCCACCACATAGACTGCAGCAGTTCAAGAAGGTAACTCATATGCTCAGGGACAATTAGGGATGGGCAATAAAGTCTGGCCTAGTCAGCGATGATGTGGAGATGCCGGCGTTGGACTGGGGTAAACACAGTAAGAAGTTTAACAACACCAGGTTAAAGTCCAACAGGTTTATTTGGTAGCAAAAGCCACACAAGCTTTCGGAGCTGCAAGCCCCTTCTTCAGGTGAGTGGGAATTCTGTTCACAAACAGGGCATATAAAGACACAGACTCAATTTACATGAATAATGGTTGGAATGCGAATACTTACAACTAATCAAGTCTTTAAGAAACAAAACAATGTGAGTGGAGAGAGCATCAAGACAGGCTAAAAAGATGTGTATTGTCTCCAGACAAGACAGCCAGTGAAACTCTGTGGGGGTTACAGATAGTGTGACATAAACCCAATATCCCGGTTGAGGCCGTCCTCGTGTGTGCGGAACTTGGCTATCAGTTTCTGCTCAGCGACTCTGCGCCGTCGTGTGTCGCGAAGGCCGCCTTGGAGAACGCTTACCCGAATATCAGAGGCCGAATGCCTGGTGTTGTTAAACTTCTTACTAGTCAGCGATGCCATAAAAGAATGAGAAAAATAAAAAAAAGCAAACAATGCAACGGCAACTCACTGCTAATGATGGAGGAAATCAAACTCACCAGGTGCTCAGTCTGTGCGCTATCGTGAATGTGAACATTCTAATTTTGCCCTGGCGAAGAACTTAACTCCAATAGGTAGTCTTTTAATGACCAATCATAACATGCTAATGTAGACAAAATGACTTCCCAACATTGTTCATTGGTAGGCTTGACCTGCCTATAAAGGCTCAGGAACATCATTGCTGAAGTTCAGCCTGCCATCCCCTTTCCATCTACCTCCCCACAGTTGGGAAGATTGCACCCTATATGTCATTCTGGCCAGGATCACTATGGTGACACCATACCCAAGCTATTTTACTTCCTTTGCATTTTGCTCTGTTTGTGATTGACTTTAAAATTAAGATAGAATTGAAACAGATTTCGCCCTCTATCTCCATTTGCATTGACTGTTTAACATGAACAGATTGAGCAATATAATCATAAAGAAAATTAGAATCAGACTGAATTGAGTTCCATAGGCTAATCAGTTTTAATGCCCTGTATGGTTTTGTCCTTGTTTTAACTTTATAACTCGATCGCTGTTGTGTTCTTTAGGCTCTGGGGAATCATGAATTTGACAATGGTGTGGAAGGTCTCCTGGGCCCCTTTCTTCAGAACGTTTCCTTCCCAGTGCTGAGTGCAAATATCAAAGCAGACCAAAGCTTATCCCAAAATCTCACCGGCTATTATCATCCTTATAAGATCCTACAAGTCAATGGATTTGTGTGGTTGGATACATCACCAAAGAAACACCAATACTTTCAAGTCCAGGTAGGTACTGATTGAAACTGAGTTTCACTGTCTACTGGAGCTTTGAAATGGGCAACAATTAATTTTTTATTGATATATTCTAGGCCCACATCTAATCTTCAAGGATGAGATTGAAGCTGTGCAACGTGAAGTTAACAAACTCACAACTCTGGGGGTTAACAAGATTATCGCCCTGGGTCATGCAGGATTCAAGGTGGACAAAGAAATTGCAAAGAAAGGGGGTGCAATCTTACCAAAAAATTTCTAAGTGCTGATTGAGCATGAAGACGGAAAGGAATCGTGCCCACTTTTTGGGCAAGCTCCCAGACGCAATCATATGGCACTTAAAAAAAGGCAAAGTGTGATTCTCGCCAGCAGGAGGAGTGAGTGGAGCCTATTCACGCCATGAAACTGGCAGCTGAGCTGTACGGGCGCCATTGCACAGGCACCCTGATCTCCCAGTGCACTGTGTACACTGTATGGTGCAAAGCCAATTTCGGCAGCAAATCAGTGGCGAAAACTTCACGAGAAGCGAAAACCCGAGCATGAACCCAATATTTCACCTCTCTCTTGATCTTACTGGCTCTTACTCAAAAAGGTGCTGAGGCTAGGTCAATTGAAAATGTCAAAACTAAGATAGATAGATTTTTGCTTATGGAACCGTGGGAGGAAAATAGAGTTGAGATACTGATTAATCATGATCTAATCGAATGGTGCAACATGCCTGAGTGACTAAACGATCCTTTGTTCCTATGTAATAGTCTCCAAACCAACATAAGAAAGTTACACAGGTGGACTTTCTGTTTGATGGTATGTTCTCTCCCCATGTGGAGTGGGTGACTGGGACCAAACCTTCCCAAATTGATAGAGCTTAGTCTAGTCCAAAGCCTAAGACCTAGGGATTGTATGTGCAAGGCTAGCTAAAGTTTAAAATTAGGTAACACCCAGCTCACAGTGATGTGCCTCCTGCCACATGTGGGCCAAATAGCATCAGTAGTTCCCTAGTCTTGACCTGGTTCAGACATCAGATTATCAAGGCTGACATAGTTCATAGAACAGAATCATAGTATCCATACAGTGTAGAAGACACCTTTCAGCCCAATGGGTCTACACCAACTCTCTGACAGAGTATCTTATGCAGGCCCTCTGCCCCACCCAATCCCTGTAACCTCACACATTTCCAATGGTTAATCCACCTGACCCACATATCTTTGGACACTAAGAGGCAATTTAGCATGGCCAATCCACCACCCGCACATCTTTGGACTGCGGGAGGAAACCGGAGCACCCAGACAAAACCCACACAGACATGGGGAGAACGTGCAAACTCCACAAAACAGAGGCTAGAATTGAACCGGGTCCCTGGAGGGGCAGCAATGTTAACCATTGTGCCACCGGGCCACCCATGTTCATTTTTGTCAGGCATGCCACCTTGGAGTGAACTGATTCCCAAAGAATCAGAGGTTAAAGCAGGTACAGAAAAAAATATAAAGAGAGGAAAGAAAGGTTGGAATAAGAGACAAGGGAAAAGTGGGGGAAAAAATGTGAAATTTCAATAACCGCTAACAGTACTTTACTGCATGCATACAACTCATATGTATCTCTTCATTTCTCCAGCCCATTATTAATGGTGAGCATCATTCGCTTGTTGTTTTCCAAAAATGTTTGACCCGTGGACCCCTTTATCAAGAAAATGTTACATGTTGATAATTTGAATCTGATTATAATTTGATCTCAATGGAGCCTTTATTTGGGAAAAAGCAAGGGTGGATGTACCGTCTGGAGGAATCCAGAAAAGTATCCAGGACTCTGCAGATAAGTGCTTCAGGTGCATCCCCCTCACCTTGAACCTGTGCCCCCATGTAATTGACACTTCCAACCTTGGAAAAAACCTCTGACTATCCACCTTGTCTATGCTCTCATGATTTTGTAGATCTCTATCAGGTCTCCCCTCAGCCTCCGTCTTTCCAGTGAAAACAATTCTAGTTTATGCAACCTCTTCTCATAGCCAACACCCTCGAGACCAGACAACCTCCTGGTGAACCTTCTTTGCATTCCCTCTCCAAAGCTTCCACATCCTTCCAGAACTGCACACAATACTCCAAAAGCAGCCTAACCAAGATTTTATATAGCTGCAACATGACTTTCCAACTCTTGTATTCAATGCCCCGGCTGATGGCCAGATGCCTCTTAATCACCATGGCCTGTGTTGCCAATTTTAGGGAATTGTGGACCTGCATGCCCAGATCCCTCTGTATGTTAATGTTTCTAAGGGTTCTTCCATTTACAGTACAATTCACACTTAAATTTGATCCTCCAAATTGTATCACCTCGCATTTGTCCAGTTAAACTCTATCTGCCATTTCTGTGTCCAAGTTTCCAATCTATCTATATCCTGTTGTATCCTGACAATCCCCGGTACTATCAGCAACTCCATCAATCTTCATGTTATCCATTAACTTACGAATCAGACCACCTACATTTTCCTCCATTTATATATACGATACACTACAAGCAACAGAGGTCCAGCACAGCTTCCTGTGGAACACCACTAGCTACAGATTTCCATTTTGAAAAACACCCTTCCACTGCTACTCTCTGTCTTCTATAACCAAGCCCGTTCTGTATCCATCTAGCCAGCCCACTTCAAATCCCATGTGATTTCAATTTTTGTACCAGTCTGCCATGTGGGACTTTGTCAAATGCCTTACTAAAGTCCATATGAACTACATCCACAGCCCTTCTCTCAATTATATTTGTCAAGTCTTTAAAAAACTCAATCAAGTTGGTGAGACATGACCTTCCCCGTACAAAGATGTGCGGGTTAGGTTGATTGGCCAGGTTAAAAATTGCCCCTTAGAGTCCTGAGATGCGTAGGTTAGAGGGATTAGCGGGTAAATATGTGGGGATAGGGCCTGGGTGGGATTGTGGTCGGTGCAGACTCGATGGGCCGAATGGCCTCCTTCTGCACTGTAGGGTTTCTATGATTTCTATGGTTTCTATGAAAACCATGCTGCCTGTCACTAACTAATCCATTTTCTTCCAAATGGATATATTGTGTCCCTCAGTATCTTCTCCTAAGAACTTCCCCACCACTGACATCAGGCTCACCAGCCTGTAATTTACTGGATTATCCCTGTTTCCTTTCTTAAACAAGGGAACAACTTTGGCTATTCTCCAGTCCTCTGGAACCTTGCCTGTGGTCAAAGAGGATGTGAAGATACCTGTTAAAGCCCCAGCTATTTCTGCACTTGCCTCCCACAGTAACCTGGGAAAGATCCCATCCAACCCCGGGGACTCCCACGGTGGCAGAGGAGGAGGCCTGCTTTAGACCATGGAGGTTGGCTGAAAGCAGCAGAGCCTGAGTGACAGACCTCTGCTGCTCCCAGAGCAGAGGGACCTGCACTTGCGCAATGATACCCCCTGCTGCTCTCAGCCAGTGTTCGGGTGATTTAAGCCCCGCCCCCTCCCCCTCCCAGAGGAAACCCACGCAGACACGAAGAGAATGTGCAAACTCCACACAGACAGTGTCCCAAGCCGGGAATTGAACCCAGGTCCCTGGAGCTGTGAAGCAGCAGTGCTAACCACTGTGCTACCGTGCCACTGGCGGGAAGAGAAAATGGCAGGCCAATTTGGAGCAACAGGACCGTTCAATGAAGAAACAGAAAGCTGGACATTGTATACAGAGAATTTTCATTCATATTTAAAAACCAATCAGGTGGATGAAGACCTCAAGGTAGCGATCTTTCTTAGCACCATGGGGAGTAAGATGTTCGCTATGTTAAGAAGTCTGATGCAACCAGAAAAGCTCATGGAGAAAGCCTTTGGGGAATTGTGCAAGGTGTTAGGAAACCATTTTGCACCCAAGCCGCCAATAATAGCAGAACGTTTTCAGTTTTATGAAAGGGTACAGTTGGAAGGCGAGTCCATCGCTCAATTTCTGGCCATTTAAAAAATATTGACAGAGCACTGTGAAATTGGCAGGTTCCTTCAAAGAACAAAGAACAATACAGCACAGGAACAGGCCCTTCGGCCCTCCAAGCCTGCGCTGCTCATGTGCCCAACTAGACCATTTGTTTGTATCCCTCTATTCCCAGTCTGTTCATGTGGCTATCGAGATAAGTCTTAAACGATCCCAGCGTGTCCGCCTCAATCACCTTGCTTGGCAGTGCATTCCAGGCCCCCACCACCCTCTGTGTAAAATACGTTCCCCTGACATCTGTGTTGAACCTTGCCCCCCTCAACTTGAACTTGTGACCCCTTGTGTTCGTCACCTCCGACCTGGGAAAAGGCTTCCCACTGTTCACCCTATCTATGCCCTTCATAATTTTATACACCTCTATTAGGTCGCCCCTCATCCTCTTGGATGAAAGAAGGGTAGGACAGACAGCTTAGTATTCCAGGATTTAGATTTTTCAGGTGAGATAGAGAGGGTGACAAAAGAGCTGGGGGTGTTGCTTTACTGATTAGGGAGAATGTCACAGCTCTACAGGAGGAAGTTGCCTCCTCCCATTTTCTGTCTATATCATTGGTGCCTATATGCACCACAACAGCTGGCTGCTCACCTTCCCCCTCCAGAATGCCCCACAGCTGCTCTGAAACATCCTTGACCCTTGCACCAGGGAGGCAATTTACCATCCTGGAGTTTCGTTCGCATCCACAGAAACGCCTGCCTGTTCCCCTTATAATTGAATCCCCTATCACTATAGCTCTGCCACTCCTTTTCCTGCCCTCCTTTGTAGCAGAGCTAGTCATGGTGCCATGAACCATGAACCTGGCTGCTGCTGCCTTCCCCTGGTAAGCCATCTCCCCCAACAGTATCCAAAATGGTATATCTGTTTTGGACGGAGATGACCACAGGGGACTCCCTGCACTGCCTTACTACTCTTCCACTGTCTGGTGGTCATCCATTCCCTAGCTCCCTCAGTAATTTTTATCTGAGGTGTGACCAAATCATTGAACGTGCTATCCACGACTTCCTCAGCATCGTGGATGCTCCAAAGTTATTCCATCGCAGTTCCAGCGCCATCAAGTGGTCTAATAGGAGCTGCAGTTGGACATACTTCTTGCATGTGAAGGAGCCAGTGACACTGGAAAGGGTCCCTGAATTCCCATATCGCACAGGAGGAGCATGACACGGGTTCAGGATCTTCTGCCATGACTTAACCCTTAAGTTAACTTACAACAACAACTCCAATGCCAAGAGAAAAGAAAGAGAAAAAAGAAAAGAAAAACTACTTACCATCACTACCTGCTGGCTGTGACTTCACGGTTCGATTTATTCCTACCTCTCACTTGCCCTTGAGTCTCCCTCGCAGGTCTGCTTCCCACTCTTCCCAAAAATGAGCACTTCTTTCCCTCAGCACCAAATTCCCACTCAGCTCCAAATTTCCAATACCCTCACTCTGGCTGAATCTCACTCCAGCTACAGTCTCCCTCCCACCAGCATAGCTTCTACTCACTGGTGTGCACAAGATCACAACTAGGGGACAGTTGTCCCACAACTGAGGGCCATGACTTTAGTTGCCCAGGACCCAAGCTCTGAAACTCCCTCCCTTTACCTACCCACCTCACTTTCCCCCCTTTGAGGCTTATTAGAACCCAATTCTTTGATCAAGCTTCTGGTCAGCTCTTTATGGCTTGGTGTCACACTTTGTCTTACATTGTGTGAAGCACCTCAGAACATTTCATTATGGAAAAGATGCTACATAAATACAAGTTGTTGTTGTTGTTGAATCTCACTAACCAGGAATTGTTTGTGACAGTCTGCATGCATCTGAGCAATGTTTGGAATGAATGTCTGACAGAACTACAATGTGTCAGATAACTGAGCTAACAGAACCTACATTGCTCTTCTCTCTTTATCTGCAATAATTTCAGATCTATGAAAATATCCGAAAGCCAGATACAAAGTCTTGGACCCATGTATCCATTTGTTTGACGCAAGGGGGTGGAATCTGAGCACCCATTGATGAACTCAGTGACAATGGTTTGTGGATCATCTATTATTTTCACAAATACCGTAGAGGGGCCATTGTGTCCAGCTGTTTACAGACTTTGTTCCTTTCAAATGACCAGATGAAGAATGTTGGAGTTTTAAAATCTATAACTACAGCTAGGGCTCCAGTACACCAGCTGGTATCGCAGTCCAAAGCACTGGCTGCAGTTTCACATAAACAGATGTGTGTCCAGATTCAATTACAAGTAATTAACATATACCAATCAGAGATGTACATTTGTATAGAAGTTATCTATATCCACTCAAAATTAACAATTGGGATTACAGACAAATAACATAAGAGTTTACTTGTCCAGTTACATCTTGTACACGTCTACCTCATTAGAATATCACCAGGCCATATTTCTTTCTACACAATTATCAGTTATCTTTCCAACCAGTGGCACATCAACCCCTCATGTCCTCCCCATCCAACTGTCTCTTGTTAGAACAGACACTGACAACTCCAGTTGTGCATAATTCAATGGAGGTGATGTGTGTGTGCTGTGTGACTGTGAATGTTATGGTCCTAGATGCTTATCGGATCTACTTTAATCAAGACCCGTGGTTTTCTCACAGTTGTTCTGTGTGACTGAGTTTAACATCTTGCAGCTTATGTGATTTTTAAACTTGTGATTATTAACCCTTTCAAATACTTTGAGCACTTCTGACCATGAATGAACCTGATGAAGCTTTCATTAAAACATATGTCCACTGGAATAGCCCAAATTCAGCAAATTTAGTGAACTGAAAACATAAAAGAAAGTTTTGTCTAAAACAAGAATATCCATGAGCTTTATTAAGATTTAGAAGTTGTTCGGCATTTAAAAAGAAGAATGCCTCTCAGAGGCAGCAGTAACAATGAAGAGTGGGAAATGAGGATATGGCTGAGTCTTTAAATAAGTTTTTTGTGGGAAATGAGGATATGGCTGAGTCTTTAAATAAGTTTTGTGTGTCGGTCTTCACGGTGGAGGACACAAATAGTTTGCCAAATATTAACGATAGAGGGTTGGCAGCAGGAGAAATACTCAATACAATTAATGTTACCAGAGAGGCAGTGCTGGGTAGACTAATGGGACTGAAGGTGGACAAGTCCCCGGGTCCGGATGGAATGCATCCCAGGGTATTGAAAGAAATGTCAGAGGTAATAGTGGATGCGTTAGTGATTATTTATCAAAACTCGTTGCATTCTGGGGTAGTGCCGGTTGATTGGAAAACAGCTAATGTTACGCTGCTGTTTAAAAAAGGAAGGAGACAAAAGGCGGGTAACTATAGGCCGGTCAACTTAACGTCTGTAGTAGGGAAAATGCTGGAATCCATTATTAAAGAGGAGATAGCAGGGCATCTGGATAGAAATGGTTCGATCAATCAGACGCAGCATGGATTCATGAGGGGAAAGTCGTGCTTGACAAACATGTTGGATTTTTATGAAGATGTGACTAGGGCGGTTGATGGAGGAGAACCGGTGGATGCGGTGTTTTTGGATTTCCAAAAGGCGTTTGATAAGGTGCCCCATAAAAGGCTGCTGAAGAAGATTAGGGCACACGGAGTTGGGGGTAGTGTGTTAAAGTGGATTGGGGACTGGCTATCTGACAGGAAGCAAAGAGTCGGAATAAATGGGTGTTTTTCCGGTTGGAGGAAGGTAACTAGTGGCGTGCCGCAGGGATCGGTACTCGGGCCTCAACTATTTACCATTTATATAGATGATCTGGAAGAGGGGACGGAGTGTAGGGTAACGAAGTTTGCAGACGACACAAAGATAAGTGGAAAAGTGAATCGTGTGGAGGACGGAGAAGATCTGCAGAGAGATTTGGACAGGCTGAGTGAGTGGGCGAGGATATGGCAAATGGAGTATAACATTGAGAAATGCGAGGTTATACACTTTGGAGGAAATAATAACAAATGGGATTACTATCTCAATGGAAACAAATTAAAACATGCTACCGTGCAAAGGGACCTGGGGGTCCTTGTGCATGAGACGCAAAAGCCCAGTCTGCAGGTACAACAGGTGATCAAGAAGGCAAATGGGATGTTGGCCTATATCGCGAGGGGGATAGAATATAAAAGCAGGGATGTCTTGATGCACCTGGACAGGGCATTGGTGAGGCCGCAGCTGGAATACTGTGTGCAGTATTGGTCCCCTTATATGAGGAAGGATATATTGGCATTGGAGGGAGTGCAGAGAAGGTTCACCAGGTTGATACCGGAGATGAGGGGTTTGGATTATGAGGAGAGGCTGAGGAGATTGGGTTTGTACTCGTTGGAGTTTAGAAGGATGAGGGGGGATCTTATGGAGACTTATAAGATAATGCGGGGGCTGGATAGGGTGGAGGCGGAGAGATTCTTTCCACTTAGTAAGGAAGTTAAAACTAGAGGACACAGCCTCAAAATAAAGGGGGGTCGGTTTAAGACAGAGTTGAGGAGGAACTTCTTCTCCCAGAGGGTGGTGAATCTCTGGAATTCTCTGCCCACTGAGGTGGTGGAGGCTACCTCGCTGAATATGTTTAAAGCGCGGATGGATGGATTCCTGATCGGTAAGGGAATTAAGGGTTATGGGGGTCAGGCGGGTAAGTGGTACTGATCCACGTCAGATCAGCCATGATCTTATTGAATGGCGGGGCAGGCTCGAGGGGCTAGATGGCCTACTCCTGCTCCTATTTCTTATGTTCTTATGTTCTTATGAAAGAGTCATCCGGACTCAAAACCTTAACTCTGGGGGAAGGCCCAAAACATGATTTATGCTGGTGGGATTTCCCGCAGCTACTGTCCCTCGCATCCCCCCACCCACCCCATCTGCACCCATTAATGATGTAACAGGAATCCTGTTACTGTCCCACTGCCCCCCTTCTTGTGATGACATATCAATATTTCCACAGTAAGATTGGTTCTACGTTGTCAAAACCATTAGATTTAAATTTAATAGGTTCTTAATATCTAAGTGCCTAATTCAAATGATTGGCTGAATTCAAAAAATGCAGAAGCCTGTTGTCTTAGTAACACTGCTGCTTGTCCTTAGGATACAAATGTTTCAGTTTGGGGCTCTATGTGCACTTTTTAACTCTCTAAGCACAGAAAAAGCACCACCTTTTAAAGGGACCTAGCATTTTACAATTTTACAAACACTAATCTACAATTACTCTACCCACCTGCGTAACATTAGTTCTAGATAAAGGGAATGCAATTAATGGAATTGATATAAATGGGTTGTTAGAGAAGGGGTCTCACAAGAGGATTAGAAAGTTTTGTTACATTAAAGCTAAAAAATGCAAATTGTTAAAAAATTCAAACATAAAGTACAAGAGGAAATGTAGCAACATGGATGGTTGTCTGATACCAAATGAAGGCAAATCTTGCATCGGAAAAATCAAGTTGGCAGTGGGATATCCGAGGACCATTTTATTTCTCTATATGCAGAGATAATTTGAATTAGCACAATCTCAAAACCTGCTGATGACAACAAAATACAGGCTTGGTAAACAGAAATGAGGAAAGCAAAAGCCAGAAGGAAAATATGAAGAGGTTGATAGATTTGTGGCTGATTCCCCTCCTGTGAAGCAGCTGTAAGCTGTTGCTGTGGTGATAGAAAACAAACAGATGGTAGAAGATACTTTTTTGTGGACATTTGTGAGGTAATTGGAAATAAGGGCCAGAATTCTCTGGCTGATCTACGCTGGCGCTGCCGGTGAAACTGGAGAATTTTGCACTCAGCCAAATTTCCACTCACAGCAGTGGGACTGGAGAAGCCCAGCTGAGGGCGAGGTTGAAGGATCCGGGCCAAGAGCACTGTATGGGATAAAGCAGTCCATCAGAAGATGGGGAAGGGAGCAAATGGTTACAGAGAATGATTGGTTTGGACACATTATTCCCTGAAATGAGAATGTGGAAGAATAAACCCTTAAAAAGGCAACAACCAATGTTATTTATGCTGAATTTTATGCTGCCCCCGTGGCGGGTTCTGAGGTGTGGGGTGAGGGGGGGTGGACACGGGGGAGTGTAAAATTGAATGGACGTGATTCCCCGCAGGGACCCACCCACCCAAACCCCAATGCAATTTCACACTTGGACCTCGGGTGAGAATAAAAGCAAATGACTGCAGATGCTGGAATCTGAAACCAAAAGAGAAAATGCTGAAAAATCCCAGCATGTCTGGCAGCGTCTGTAAGGAGAGAAAAGGGCTGACGTTTCGATCCAGACATCCCTTTGTCAAAGCCAAAAGGCATAGAAAGTAGGAGATATTTATACTACAGGGTGAGGGAATGAAAGATGAGTCATACCCACAAAAACTAGGGGAAAGGCTGCTAATGGCAGTCCACAGAGAGAATGAAAGGTGTGAATGGCTAAACGGCAGAGAAGCTGAAATCAGAGGGTCAGCTGTGACAAATGAAGATGTGGGGGGAGGAGGGGGAAATGGGTGAGAGAGAGGTAAAATTGAGAAAAAAGATGGAAAGGGAAAGCAAAGGGGAGAAAACGTAAGGAAAGAGGAGATAAAAAGGGGGGGAAGGAGTGGGGGGGAAGAAAAATGAAGAAAGACAATAAAGAAATAAAAGATAGAGAACAGTTAAAAATTAAATGAAATGAAAACAAAGGGGTCAAGGTGGGGTCGAGCGAATCATCTGAAGTTTGTTGAATTCGATGTTGAGACCGGAAGGTTGTAATGTGCCGAGCCGGAAGGTGAGATGCTGTTCCTCCAGTTTGCGTTGAGCTTCACAGGAACATTGCTGCAGGCCAAGGACAGACATGTGGGCATGGGAGCAGGATTGTGTGTTAAAATGACAAGCAGTGGGGAGGTCAGAGTCCTGATTGCGCACAGACCGAAGGTGCTCAGCAAACATTTGATTTGATTTGATTTATTATTGTCACATGTATTAATATACAGCAAAAAGTATTGTTGCTTGCGCGCTATACAGACAAAGCATACCCTTCACAGAGAAGGAAATGAGAGAGTGCAGAATGTAGTGTTACAGTCATAGCTAGGGTGCAGAGAAAGATCAACTTAATACAAGGTAAGTCCATTCAAAATTCTGATGGCAGCAGGGAAGAAGCTGTTCTTGAGTCAGTTGGTACGTGACCTCAGGCTTCTGTATCTTTTTCCCGATGGAAGAAGGTGTAAATGAGAATCTCCGGGATGCATGGGATCCTTAATTATGCTGGCTGCTTTGCCAATATAGAACATAGAGCACAGAACATAGAACATCACAGCGCAGTACAGGCCCTTCAGCCCTCGATGTTGCGCCGACCAGTGGAACCAATCTAAAGCCCCTCTAACCTACACTATTCCAATATCATCCATATGTTTATCCAATGACCCTTTAAATGCCCTTAATGTTGACGAGTCCACTACTATAGAGGAGACCACATTGGGAGCAGCAAATGCAATAGACCAAATTGAAAGTGGTGCAAGTGAAACGCTGCTTAACCTGGATTGAGTGTTTTGGGCCTTGGATGGTAAGCATGGAAGAGGTAAAGGGGCAGGTGTTACACCTTCTGCGATTGCATGGAAAGATGCCATGGGTGATCGGAGAGATCTTGGGTATAGAGGAGGAGTGGACTAGGTTATCCCGAAGGGAACGGTCTCTACGGAATGCTGACAGAGGGAGTGAAGGGAAGATGTGTTTAGTGGTGGCATCACGCTGGAGTTGGCGAAAATGGCAGAAAATTATGCTTTGCATGCGGAGGCTGGTGAAGTGAAATGTGAGAACAAAGAGGACTCTATCCTTGTTCTGGGAGGGAAGAGTGGGGATGAGGGTCATGGTGCGGGAGCTGGACCACACGCTGTTGAAGGCCCTGTCAACAACTGTCAGTGGGAAGCAACAGTTGAGGAAGAAGGAACACATATTAGAAGCACCACTTTGGAAAGTGGCATCATCGGAACAAATGAGATGGAGATGGAGGTGAAGGAGCTGAGAGAAAGGGATGGAGTCCTACAGGATGTAGGGTGTCCAGATAGCTATAGGAGTCAGTGGGCTTATAATGGATATTTGTAGATAGTCTATTGCCGGAAATGCAGACAGAAAGATCAAGGGAGGGAAGGGAAGTGTCTGAGATGGACCAGGTGAAGGCGATGGAGGGGTGGAAACTGGAAGCGAAGTTGATGAATTTCTCTAGATCTGGACGAGAGCATGAAACGGCATGTGTGGGAGGGGACACGGGTAGGCCTGGAACAAGGAATGTTCCACATACCCCATAAAAAGATAAGCATAGCTAGGACACATGCGGGTATCCATTGCTACACCTTTCATTTGGAGAAAGTGGGATGAGTTAAAGGAGAAGTTGTTGAGAGAGGGAATGAGTTCAGCCAGGTGGAGGAGAGTGGTGGTGGATGGCAATATATTCCAATTCCCAATTCCCTTGGGTGGGAATTCTGCCCCTTTAAATTGTTAAAGCTCTTAAGTGGTCACTTCCTGCCCAGCCTCAAATTTTAGGCTGGCGGATGCAGGTAGGGTAGGAAATTGCCGGAAAAAATATCTCCATCTAAGGCAATTAGTGCAGAAAGGGGAGGTGGGCACCTCAATCTGAAGACCCCCCCAAAATTGGGAATCCTTCTCCTCCTGGACATTGAAACCCTGGGATCCGCTCCCCCCCCCCCCTCCCCCCCGCCCCCCGGCCAACCACTGACGCCGCGATCAGTCACCCAGATCCTAACCCCCCAGTGTATCCCCTACTCACCTACCCCAGGGATCCCTTACTTACCTCACCAATGGTGCCAGGACTTGGTTCCAGGCAGAGTGCTGCAGTACCGCTTCTGGCCACTGCAACGCTGTGCTTGGCTGGTCTGGAGAGCTTTCCGTCAATCTGATTGGCCGACAGCTCTCACAGCCAGGACTTCCACCCAACGGTGGATGGAAGTCCTGTCCACTGTTAATCAATGCTCAACAGAGCGTTAAATGGCAGTGGGAGCTAAAAAGTTGGTGCTAGCGCATTACATGCCAACTCTCGGGATGGGGGGCGCCGATCACTCACTATCCTTAAAATCCTACCCAGAGGGTGGGATTTTACGGCCTCGTTCGGGCGAGATCACAAATTCCTGCCCGAGGTGAATGGAGATTTCCGTTGCTGGACTCTCGCAGCGCCGATTCCGTGGTGGGGTGGGCGGTGGGGGGTGGCGGGGGGGGGGGGGGGGGGGGTGGTGGGCGGTGGGGGGTGGGGGGTGGGGGTGGATGCGAGGTGGTAGAGTTCCAGCCATTGTGTTTCTCAAAAATACAGGTACAGTGTACAAGATTAAAGAAGGAATGATAAATTTGTATAAATGTTGGGTGAGCCACGATTAGCATGTCTCCAGCTACCAGGTAGGGAGCCTCAATATAGAAAAGACATTAATGTCAAAGAAAGAATATAATGTGAGTTCAACAGGTTAATACCCTGGAACCATAGTGTCATAGACAGGAAAACTGCATGCTTTCAAAGAAAACTGGATAAATACTTGAGGGCAAGTTAAATAATAGGTGGATTTGAAATGTAAAACTCTCCAGTTTGGGGGATTAAAAGCTCAATGAAAAAAGCTAGAAGTAACTTAATGTGTTTATCTTTTCTTTTCTACGCACAGGAACAATACTAGCAGAAAATATTTTACCTGTTTTACCATTTGGAAATACTATTGATCTGCTGAAAGTTTACGGTTCCACTTTAAGAGCAGCTTTTGAGCATTCTGTCCACAGATATGGACAGGGAAGAGGGGAGTTCCTGCAGGTGGCTGGTAAGGTCATTCTACATCATTGAACACAAAACTATCTTACAAGACAATTGTAGCTGCAATACAATAGCTAATCTCTGGCAAAAATACACTTCAGCAATCATTCATACCTCTCAGAACACTGTTGATTATTATTTTCGGTCTATCAAGGAGTCATAATTTATAATTATGGAACCACTTTTAACCTACTGAAAACACAACTTTCTCAGAGTAGGGTTGGTAGACATACCACCTTTTAAATGCTTGTATTTGCTCATGGTTACTTTTGTTCATGGGGTACCTGAAGGGCCTTCGTGTTTTAGGACCTTTTTAATCGGAAAAATAGGAGGCTATCTCATAGGACACCTATTGGCATTCTGGGAATAGTTGGAACCTGCAGAAAAGCCGGTTAGAAAGGTAAATTAGTCTTTCGGCAGCACCTTCCAAACCCATGACCACTACCATCTAGAAGGACAAGAGCAGCAGATACCTGGGAACACCCAAACGTTCCGCTCCAAGTCACTCACCATTCAGCAGATCAAGTCATGGAAATATATCGCCGTTCCTTCACTGTCGCTGGGTCAAAATCTTGGAACTCCTTCCCTATACACTGAGTATACCTACAACTCAGGGACTGCAACAGTTCAAGAAGGCTGCTCACCACCACCTTCTCAAGGGCAACTAGGAATAAGTAATAACTGGTGCCTATCCAGTGATGCCCACATCCCGCAAAATTAATTTTAAAAAATACATGGTTAAAGGTCTGGGGGATAGGAAGGTTTCCTTTTCATGGGACACTGGAACCAGAACTGGGACAGAAAGTCACTGTACCATTGGAACAGGTTCCAAACAAACTACTTCAAAGAGGGATTGAAACCACAGACTGTTAATCAGGATTAGACTCTGTCAACACTGTGGTCAGGATTAAGGAGTACTCCAGGCGCATTCAACCGTGAAGGGAAATAAAAATCAACACAGGTGCCTGGAGGATGATAGAAATCCATTGAACTGGCATTTACGAGGCACTACACATTGAAATTGTTACAGATCAAAGTCTTCAAGTGCAACGGAGAGGGTTTCAACACTTTCTGCTTGATGGGGAGCCTCAGCAACTTCAAATCAAAGCTGTGCATACACTGGGGCTGAGTTCACAGGTGGGCAGAATGAAACTCCGCCCCCATCAGTGAAATTAACATCTTTTCTCTGTCAGAGGAGTTCAAAGGTATCCGCTCACACCTGCAGCTTCAGACAGGGAGAAAGGAATCAACAAGGAGAGGTTGGTCTGAATATGGTGACACTCCAATGCTGCCTCCTTTCCAGGGGTCCTGAGAAGAGCAGCCAGAGAACATGACATTTCAGGTGGGAAGTCACATGAAATATTTAAACCAGATCCTATGACGTGTATATCATACACAAATGAAGCATCTTCATCCCACAACAAATAGAAGAATTTTGTTTATCAAAAGCGAATGGAAGGGGAAGGGTTCAAAGGGAAGAGAAGAGTCCAGTTGGAAGGGAATTAAAGCGAACAGGTTCAGGGACATACACATTGGGTGAAATTTTCCTGTTCCGCCCACCACAGGGTTTGTAGCGGGCGGGGGTGGACCATACAAAGGTCTGTTGACCTCGCGCGGGAATTTCTGGCCTTTGGGTGAGCACGGCCAGGAAATCCCACCCATAAGGTGCCAAATGTGATTGCCTACGATGTTAATTCTCTCCTTGCTGCCAAGTCTGACATGATTCTTTTTCTTAGGCGTCCATGTGGAATTTGACCTGAGTAAAAAGCAGGGTCACAGGGTGGTCAGACTGGATGTTCTCTGCTCAGACTGCCGAGTGCCACATTATGAGCCACTCAAAGACTCCAAAGTTTACAAAATCATTGTCAACTCTTATCTTGCTGGAGGTGGAGATGGATTCACCATGTTGAAAGATAAAAACCTGAAACATGATACTGGTATGTACACATTTTCAACTGATGTTCAAATCAGCAGCCATTTATTACCAACCTATAATAATACGCAGTTTCTATCTGTCCACACTGTCCTGATTAGTCAATGGGTTGATTTGCTGGGCAGGGCACATGAGCCATGAGGCCAAATGAAACATTAGATGAACATCGGCTTCCAGTGCTTGCTGGTGATCGTGAATTTGAGGGAAGTTGGTGGTGGAGGGATAAAAAAAGAGCGGAAGGTGAGGGGAGCCCAACAAAAAAGTTCCTGTGGCTGGAGGAGGATGATGGCATGGGAGGGGGCAGGAAATGGCATCGAGGAGAATGGCATGTGAGGAGAGAAATGGCATTGTGGGGGAACAATATTGGGGGTAAACAACTTGGCAGAGGGTTGAGGCATGGGAGGTACATGATGGGTAGGATTGAATAGGAGGAAGGGGTGGGTTAGACATGGGCATGAAGTGAGAGAGAGGAGAGCAATGGGTATGGCCTGGAATGGATGGCATGGGACAGATGGACTGGCACAAGGATGGAAATTTAAGGAAGTACAATTGCAATAAAGATACTAATTTCACTGTAAATGTTTTGTGGATCTCTGCTAGTATATATATAAAATGTTACTTTAATAAGTATTATTTTGCTGTTGCAGGTGACACTGATCATTCAGTTGTTTCAGACTACATCAGACAAATGCAACGGGTTTATCCTGCAGTTGATGGAAGAATATTATTCATTGGAAACAGTGGCACACGGTCATACATTAATCTGAAAATGGGATTGCTTTTTCTCTCACTTTTTGCATGCTCCTTCCATTTATGATGATTGTGACAAGTTAATACGTTCAGTGAATTCGCGGTTTGCTGTCTTAATGAAATCTTGTTCTGTAATTTGCATATTCCCAGAGAAGTTAATCGTATTTTCCATTTAACACAGTGTTGGGATGACCCCCAGTCTAGCTGCTCATTGAGGAGGCACATAGGTTTCGAGATAATGGAGTGGAGCTGCACAGAGCAAACAACAAATGCACTGAGAAAGACTTCCATTTCCTTTGTAAATTCCCCGCAACCCATCGTGGACATGTAGATGTCCACAACATTGGTGTGACCACCGCGCACCCCCCCCACCCGCCCCCCGACACAAGCATCACTTCCCCCCCACCCCACGCACCTACACACAAGAATCAAACCCCCTATCCTCACAAGAATTGGACCACATATAAGAGGAACCCCTCCAGTGGGGCTTCCCAAGGGCCTGTCCTGGCACTGCCATGTAGGCACTGCCAGGGACAATGCCCGGTTGTCAGAGGGCACTACCCTGGCATGTTCCTCTCCTCCAAGGGCTATACTTACCTTGAAGCCTCCGGCAGTTTCTCTTCAACTGTTTCAAGCTTTTAAGAACCTGTTGTAAACCTCGCTGATGTGACATCACATCAGCAAAGCATGAATATTCAGTGAGGGCGAGCATATTGCGGGGAGCCCTTTCATGACATATAATTTTATTGAAATTTATTGAAATGAAGTTCCTGTCCAGGAAGGCTGTTAAGTCACAGGGAGGGGCGTGTAAAATTGGGAAACAAAGTCTCGCTGGCGAGAATCCCATTTCCCAATCCTCTCGAGATCTTGTCCCTCCTAAAGCAGGCTCAAAATCACCCCCAGTATACGGAAATCATACTTGGCATAATATAGTAAGGGTTTTTAAGTTAATTTTAAAATAATTTTATGATGAAGGGATTGATCTTCCAAGGCTTTGCTCACACTGAATGGAAACATACACTATTATGTCATTGCTGAAAAATGACAATAAAATCTAATTGATCAATGACTTGGTTTTTTTCATCTACTGGAGAGTGAATAAAGATATTTAGTTGTTTACTTTGTGTAATTGCTTTTCTTCAGATTTTACTCTTGCAAAATAATTTTTTAACTATGCAAAATTATGTATGAAGGAGCACTTACGTGTTTGAGTATGGAAGTGTAGGAAATTTGGACACATGCCAGGTTAAAATCCAGCCCTTTATTAATTGGAAAAGAATCTCTTTCTGATGGCTGATTCTGGGCAATCTAAATCCAATTCTAAATGGGCGACAGCCTATAGAACAGTCTGTGGTCAATGATTTACCAATAATGTGGATCATTTATCGCTGTAAGATAACTATAAGCGCTCATGGACTCTGCGCTAGGGTTGCCAATGCTCTAAGACTGGAGATTGGAGAGAAAGAGCTAGTTAACTGCCCGTCAAAATTCATCCATTCAGTTCCCTTTCCATTCAGTACAGAAAGGGTCAGATGAGGGTCAGATGAGCAATGGTAGGAGCGTAGGGAATGGGATTGTTGGAGGCAGAAGGGGAATGGGATGACCGATCAGATAATGTCCTGCAGACATGCATCATTCGTCCTGAATTTGCCCTGTTCCACTGACAGGACAGACCCTCCAAAGTGGGGACAGTACGTTATGTAGTCTGAGGGGAATGGTCCTGGGAGTCCTCAACCATAAAGTCTCATGAAATGAAATAAAAATCAGTTTTAGCAATCAACAATTGTGCAAGTTTCAAAAGACATTTGGTACACAAAGGTTAAATCTATTTTATTTCAGTGATGCGTGTCAGTGGAAAAACACTTGTTTTGGCTGTGTTTTTTTAATTGTGGCCTATCTTCAGCTAATTAATCCATTCCCTGCCATGTTGGACACTCCTTGGAAGCAGTATTGATGGTAGCAAGGACACAGAACGTACTCTGGGTGGGAGGCTGATGGGGCTGGCTTAGCCCTGGAAAATGTAAATACCAGATCAGATTTGTTGCAGGCAATGATTCAGCCAACATGAGGAGATAATCTATTTGACCTTGTCTTTACCAATTGACTTTAGCTTCACCAATGTAGCTAATTCAGACATATCTGTCCATGACAGAATGACCACCCCACAGTCCGAATGGAGACCAAGTTCCATCTTCATATAAAAATTCCATTTACCACCATGTAGTAAATGGGATAGATTTAGAACAAATCTAGCAGCTCAAAACTGGGTATCTCTGAGGCACAATGTGTGATATATGTATGTATGTTATATGTTGGGGTATGGGGTGCAGACTGTCCCTTTAAAAATGTGGGTCAGGTGACCCCTCAGCCCAATTAGCTCCTCCCAGTTTGGGACCCTGTTGGGCAGTCTAAGACCTGACTGTGATCAGTGCACACCTTCAATAAAGAGCTCCCTTCTTTATGCACCCTTAATCCTCAGCGGCATCTTTATTAACTGGCAATGAGGCTGCTTCACGGCCGACACATCCTGCTGGCGTTCTGTTCTGGTGAAGGAGGAGGAGATTGAGCATCGCCCTGGGACTTCAACAAATGGCACTGGAAAAGATCCACAGTGTGGCAACCCTGTGAAGATCAGGTACGAGTGTTCCGACCGCTGTTACTACAAATTGAACAGTCCATTCTGGGGGAGGTAGGACTTGTCTGAGAGATGGCCGAAAACATCATGGGAAGTGGACACTGAGGGGTCTCGGGAAGTGGGGCGACTGTTCATGAGAATGCGAGGAGGCTTCAGGCCTATACTCATTTGGCAAAAAAAATTGTCGCGGGCAGAAGAACAAAACGGCGGCCAGTTTCGGTGCCGTAGGCCCCTTCGATGAAGAGGCAGAGATCTGGATACCTTGTACAAAGCGCTTCAGCGATTATTTGGCAGTAAATAACATGGGCAAGAACCTGGTAGTACTGGTTTTCTTGAGTACCCTCGGGAGCAAGACCTTCACTATTTTGAGGAGTTTGGTACAACCTGACAAATGGGCTGAGAAGACTTACCATGAATTGTGCAATGTACTAAAGACTCATTTCGCTCCAAAGACATTAATGATTGCTGAGCATTTTCGATTCTACAAATGAGACCAGCTGAAGGGGGAGTCCATTGCACAATTTGTGGCAACTCTGAAAAGGCTGAGCATTGCGAGTTCGGAAGCGTACTCCAGGATGCTTTACAGGACTGGCTGCTTTGTGGCCTCCGGCATGAAGCCATTCAAAGGAAGTTATTGGCTGAAAGGAATTTACAGTTTAAGTCTACGTTAGAGATCGCAACATCTATGGAATTAGCTGCCAGAGAAGCAGGGCAGTTGGGTGTCAGCACCCGGGCACACAAGGCACCGGAAGTCCTATAGGTTTTAGCGTTGCAAGTAGAACATTGCTGATGTGGCAGAACAGGCCACAAGGAATCGAATTGCTGGAGAGGCCCAACGTCACAAGTGCAAGTGAGCTGGTC